>NW_020925552.1:0-7072 GCF_003984885.1 Neopelma chrysocephalum
ACGGGGCGGGCGGCAGCGGCGCGGGCGGCCCGGGAGGGGGAGCCCGCGGCCCGCGCAGCGCCCGGACAACGCTCAGGTGGCCGCCGGCGCGGTGCGGGCGGTGCCGTGCCCGGCCCTGCCGGGCCCTGCCGGGCGGTGCGGTGCCGTGTCTTGCCGTGCCGTGTCGTGTCGGGCGATGTGGTGCGGTGCGGTGCGGTGCCGTCGCTCCTTCCCCCGCGGGGAAGCCGTTTCCCTCGGTTGTCCACTCTCCCACCCAGGCACCGCCGGCTTGAGGGCCGAGCCCCCGCCCGCGCAGCTCTTGGCCGAGGGCGGGGGGCTCTCGACTGCCCCCCCGGCAAGGGCCGCCCGCAGCGGGGCCTGGTCGCGGCTCTCAGCAGGGCTGAGCGCCCTCACCGCTACACCCCCGCTACGCACCCCCACCTTTCTGCCGCATACCGTCCCGAAAAAGCTCCTAGTCCGCAAAAACGAGTATGGGAAAGGCAGACAATTATGTATCCAGGGGCTGATCTTTATCTGCTACTTAATGACTTGCCAAGTACTTATCACTTCCCAGACTAGGAACTGTCGCTTCATTCTAATGTAAATAAACCCTTTATACAAATAAGTTTCTCCTCTCGTCTGCTGAAGCAATAGGTGGAGATGAAGCAGGATGGAGCTGCAAAGGTTCATACTTCGTTGCTCCCTGTGTGTTTTCATTTATATGAATCCAAAGAATCCAATGGATTCAGCCCCCCTCCACCCTCGCTGCCCCTCCTAGAGAAAGGAAGGAAATAAGGGAGGAAAAGGAACACAAAAGGGACAAGGGACCTTGGAAAGTAAAAGAAAAAAAAAATCCACGTCTGGCTATCTTCTTGTCAGTTTAGGAGTGAGTTTTTAACATCCCCAATCCCTCAGATGTGCTTTACCATCGGATGCCAAAGCTAGAGAACTTACCAAATTAAAGGTTTCTTATGCACTTGCGGGTTTTAGTCTGTGTGTGTATGTGTGTGTGATAGTATTTTACAGAAATTACTTCGCAGCAGAAACAACACAAGTAGTTTCCCACAGCCTGGTTTTTGTTCTTATTCCTAGTGCTGCGACATCTCTGGGACGCAACTTGTGTCACAGAGACGAATCATATGTACGACCGCGATAATTATCGTGGGAAGATGAAATGCGCGGGCTCTGATCTCTTTATGGTCTCGGTTCTTCCTTGTAAATTAAATGCAAAATTCACTTTTAGATACCGAACGTGAAATTAAAGTATTTTTCTCGTGAATTGCACGAAGCCGTTGACTGCTGCCTCATTTACTGCAAAGGATAATTTATTTCACAGTCAAGAACGAGAGGCTAAAGATGCCACAGGGAATGGAGTGCTTATTTTCGTATTAAGTTGTGTTATTTATGTCTCAAGATAAAAGACGCCCTGGATTGGAAAACTACCTCTGCTTATTTACGGAATTGTTAAGCCACGTTAATAAAATAACAATCATTCCTGTTTGCTTAACTGAGTGCCACGCAAAACAGACTTTGCATTTAAAGCTCGGCTTAATTGCACAGGCTTGAGATTGCAGAGGTGCTGGTGCAAGGACGAGGAGGAATTGCTGTCATCCATGTCCAGCAGCTCTAAACAGAGAGGGGACTTTCGGCACAATAGATTTTTCTACTGGTGAAGCACAGATTTGATGCGATCACTTCCCTCCCTGCCCCTCGAAGGGATGTCAGCGGTTTTCTCCTGCGGTGTCGCCCGCTGTTTAAAGAACATGGAAAGCTGCATCCTGAGATGCAAAGAGCCGGGCTGGGTGGCTGGTTTCGGGGTTACAGGGATACTGCTATGATGTTGAAGCCAAAAGAAAGGGAGAGAAGCGAAGCTCTGACTACGTCTAAACATAAACAGCCCGGGGCTGGAAAGCAGTTCACCCCCAGGTCTTCGAGAGGAGCGAGGACAACGCACAGAGAATTGTGTCCACCTGGGCTTTGCCCAGGTCAAATGGTAGTTCTTCTGCCTACCGCTCCGATGTCATCTTTCTTTCTGACATATTTCTAAATAAGGTTGCAAGTGACCATGCACGCGAAGCCTCGGAGGGTTTCAAGACAAGCGCGACTCCCCTGGCCTGGGGCTGCCCATCGGGGCTCCCGTCCCTCCGCCGGCGCCCCTCGCCCGGCTTCGGGGAGGAGGCGGCAGCGGCCGTGTCCGCCGCCCGGGTCCCTGCGGGAGAGGGGGTCCACGGAGGCTGAGGCTGCTGCCGTCTTGCTCCGCTCCTGCGGCAGACCCAGGTGGGGCACCTCAAAGGCGGCTGTCCCGCCCGGAGGCCAGGCTGAGTAAGGCGGCGGAGGTAGAGTGCTGGGAAGAGGTAGCCCTGCCGTGCGACATGGTGGGTGAAGCCCAAGAGCCAAAGACTCTTTCTGGGTGGTGTCCAAAAACAGCAGGGGGAAAACTGATCTTTCAGCCTCCCTAAAACCACTGTTTCCCCACAACACACACACAACACACACACAAACACAACCCCCAAATCCCTCTATGAACCTTCACAATGGTGACTTTTGTGCCTCGAGTAGAGAAACCAAAGTCCTGCTGGGTTGAGGTCTGTAACTTAAACCAGGTTAGTTGCGTCAGTGAGCAATTATAGCATCGGAGTGGCTATTGCAAAATATATTCAATGCAAAATACCCCGGATTAATGCCCCCCCCCCTTCCCTGTGCTGAAACTTCTCGGTGTTACTCCAACCTCTGCCTGTGAAACAGCTTCGCTACCGTCAACATTGTCCAGATAAAATGAAAAAGTCATTGAAGGCTCCGGGTCTCGGAGCGGCCCGTTACGGACGCTCAAGGGAGCGAGAGGGAAGCCCGTGGAATTGTTTTTAAAGGCAGGTAACACCGTGGGAAAACCGGATGACCTGGGCTGCATGGAAACGTGCTAAAATGCCCTTTTTCTTTCTCTTTTTTCCTTTTTTTCCCTCAGTAAAACAAGAAAGAGGTTTTGAAAGTATAAAGTGTTGGAATTGACATTTAGTCCAGTGCTTGCACATTTATTAATTCTGCCGTGATGTGAGGAGAGGGAAAAAAGTGTAATTAGGCAGGAGCAGGTGAAAAATTCCAGACGATGAAATACAACAGGCTAAACGGGATAATGTATTCACCATTAAAAGACTGACATTTATTACCAAAAGGAGACCCGTTACGTTTGAATATGAAAAAAAGCAGATATTAAGCAACATACATTACCTTTTTCATATGACTTGAATCTCATTTAAAATACTTATTTATTTTTTAATAACCAACTAATCGGTGTTTCAGCGGAAAAGCCGTACTTGCTAAAATACCATCAGGCAAATGATGCACCTTTAACACGCTCCAAAGACACGATCCCCAAAGCAATCGATCACAGTAAAAAGTGTGGAAAGGGGGTTTCAAATCAGTGAAGTCAAAAGAGTCTTTTGACGTATTTGTAGTGTCACAAGATCAGGATGGGTAATTCATCTCACAAACACACCACACACACGTCTTTTCCATACAAATTCCACCTCTTAAAATAGATTTCAGCTTGATCCTTTCAGCTGACCTATTATTAACGCTAATGACATTTCAGAGGTAGGGTCTCCAAAGAGAATGAAGAGTACAGACTTGTATTTTGAATATCTAGTGTATTGGTAAACTAGACTTCTGTGCAACAATGTATGCGAATTTATCCATGTTTGAAGTATGAAAAGGACAGCTTCTTTCTCAAATACAAGAGAAAATTGAAAGTAGAATTAAAAAAATAAATAACCAAGCTCTCAGTCTTTGCTCCCTATGAGCTCCCGCTAAAGTCTTATTCTGATTACAGCCCAAATATTATTTCAGATAGTTAGACAAAGGCAAAGGAAAACAAATCTTCATAGTAGAACTGGCCAAGCAGTTTAAGGAACATTCATTTTATTTTGCTTCTTTTTCTCTCTCTCTTTTTTTTTTTTCTTTCGACACACCTGACAAAGCACGGAATCCACTCTGAAGCAGACTAGGAACAAAATTATGCCCTCTCTGTCTCAAGTGAATAAAGAAATAAAGCAAGGATCCGCTCTCCATGTCACATTCCATATGGTCCGTAAAGATTACCTGCAGGGGCGAGCTACAGACCCCGTTCAAAGAAACGCGCCCCTGTTTATAAACAGCAGAGGCAGCGGGCGCTTCATTCGGAGATAGAGAGAGAAAAGCCCTTGGTGGCTGATTAATAAAAAGGTGCTTTAGAAGACTCGTCAAAACCCTGTCAACCGGAGGAATGCAATCTCTTCAGAAGCGTTTGGGCAGTCAGGCAGGCAGCTGATTGCAGGCACGGTGGTGCTGCTGGGGCAGGGGCATCCCACCCCCCCCTCCACAGATACACTTTCCTCTCCGTTCCCGCGGAAGAGCTCCTGGCGGGGGAGGGCAGGGAGCGAGCCAGCACACCGGCGTGGAGACGGCCCGCCGACACGGGCGGCAGCCTGGAGGGAATGGGAGAAGAGAGGCCGACCGGGGCGTGCGGAGAAAACACACCAAGGAGTTTACAAAAAAAAAAAAAAAAAAAAAAAAAAAGAGAGAGAGAGAAGTAACATTTCGGGGTAAACACGCGTGGCAGAGCGCAGGGTGCGCCTGGGTGGGAAGAGATCCGGGGGAAGCACATACACATATAGGTGCGGGCATGCACGTCGTGCGTGTACCCGGGGTGCGTGTGCGAGGGCGACCGCGCACGTAAGTACCCGAGTGGGTGGGAGAGCGAGGTACGAGGCTGTAGGGGTCGGGCGGGTCGTCGCGCAAAATGCGCGGGTGCGGGGGGATCGCCGCGGGTGCGCAGACGCCCGTGCGAACCCGGGGCTCCGTGGCGCTCAAGGCGTCCGCGTGTGCCGGCGAGCGTGTGTGGCCGGTCCCCGAGCGATACAACTCCCGCGGCTGCTGCTGCAGGGGTTTTTTTTCCTTTTTTTTTTTTTTTTTTTCTCGCTCGCTCCTTTTTTTTTTCCCTCCTCATTCAGAGTCCCGGGTGTCTCCCGGTCCTCATTGGCCGCCTCGGCTCAGTGGGGCGGAGCTGGGCCGCCTGCAAAAGGAGGAAAAGAAAAAAAAAGAGAGGAAAAAAAAAAAAAGGAGACCGAGAGAGGAGAGGGAGGGAAAAAAAAAAGGAGAAAACTGTAAGTGCGTAAAAAAGTTCTCGCCGTGGTGACGGATGCTCAAAAGTTCAGGAGTTTTTCCGATGCTTCCCAAAGCAGCCTGCGACTGAAAAAGAGACTGAAAAAAGCGAGAGGGAGAGAGAGAGGGAGACTTTGCACTGGGAGATCGGGAAGGTGGATTTTTTTTCTTCTGCTCGCTTAAAAAAAGCCGACAAAACACATCCCTCTACTTTTGTCCCTCCTTTGCAGACAACTTGTTGCAGATCCCCGTGGAACAAGGAACTGGGACCGTGGGAGCCTCTTTGCAAAGGTTTTATTTTCTTAATACTCTTTCTGCGTTTGGAAGTTGCTTTCTCCGCTGCGATTACTTTTTTTTCCCCTCCGCCGTTTTCTTTTTTAAAACATTTTTTCCATTTTTTTGCCCCCCTCCTTTTTCCCCTCCTTTTTTGATTTTTTTTTTCCCCTCCGCGTGGAGCGCGGGAGCTCGCCGGTGGGCTTTCCTGGGCGAAGAAGAGGAGACTTTCGGCGCTGCCGTCGTTATTCTTTCTCCCTTTTACCGCGCTCCGCCGGGGGGGTGGGGGGGTGGGGGTTGCCCAGCCGCCCGGTCCAGCTCGGTCCGCGGAGCGGCGGAGGGGTGGAGGGGGAAGGGACGCGCTGTTTGGTCCGGCGGGGAGGGTGGGGGAAAGCTGACGGGAGGACATGCAGGCTCGCTACTCCGTGTCCAGTCCCAACTCCCTGGGAGTGGTGCCGTACCTCGGCGGAGAGCAGAGCTATTACCGCGCCGCGGCGGCGGCGGCCGGCGGGGGCTACACGGCCATGCCGGCCCCGATGAGCATGTACTCCCACCCGGCCCACGAGCAGTACCCGGCTGGCATGGCCCGAGCCTACGGGCCCTACACGCCACCGCCGCAGCCCAAGGATATGGTGAAGCCGCCCTACAGCTACATCGCCCTCATCACCATGGCCATCCAGAACGCGCCCGATAAGAAGATCACCTTGAACGGGATCTACCAGTTCATCATGGAGCGGTTCCCTTTCTACCGGGACAACAAGCAGGGCTGGCAGAACAGCATCCGCCACAATCTCTCCCTCAACGAGTGCTTCGTCAAGGTGCCCCGAGACGACAAGAAGCCCGGCAAGGGCAGCTACTGGACCCTCGACCCCGACTCCTACAACATGTTCGAGAACGGCAGCTTCCTCCGCCGCCGCCGCCGCTTCAAGAAGAAGGACGCCGTCAAGGACAAGGAGGAGAAGGACCGCCTGCACCTCAAGGACCATGCCCCGCCGCGCCCGCCGCCGCCCGCTGCCGCCGCCGCTGAGCCCGAGGGCGGCCCCGCCGGGGGCAGCGCCGCGCCGCCGCCCGTCCGCATCCAGGACATCAAGACAGAGAACGGCACAGCCTCGCCGCCGCAGGCCGTATCCCCCCCTGGCGCCGCGCCGCCGCTCGGCGCCGTGCCCAAGATCGAGAGCCCCGACAGCAGCAGCAGCCTCTCCAGCGGCGGCAGTCCCCGCAGCACCCTCCCCTCCAGCCGCTCCCTCAGCCTGGAGGCCCCCGAGCCCCCGCCGCCGCCCCCGCCGCCGCCCCCACCGCCGCCCCACCACCACGGCCCGGGCTTCAGCGTGGACAACATCATGACCTCGCTGCGGGGCTCGCCTCAGGCCGCCGCCGAGCTGGGCGCCGGCCTCCTGGCCCCTGCCGCCGCCGCGCCGCGCACCGGCATCCCGCCCGCGCTGTCCCTCGGCGGGTACTCGCCAGGACACAGCTCCGTCTACGGCTCGCCCTGCGGCCAAGCGGCCGCCGGCTCCGCCGCAGGCACCTACCACTGCAACATGCAGGCCATGAGCCTCTACGCAGCAGCGGGCGGCGCCGACCGGCCCGGCCACCTGCCCGCCGCCGCCGCCAGCCCCACCGAGGACCCGCTGCCCGACTACTCGATGCCCTCGGGCGGCGGCGGCGGCGGCGGTGGGGCGGGGGG
>NW_020925553.1:0-2226 GCF_003984885.1 Neopelma chrysocephalum
GCTGTCACCGGGGCACGTGGCTGCAGTGGGGAGGTTTTGTGCGTGGGGGGGCTGGAGGTGCTCCCGGGGGGGGTTGGATTCGGCTCTGAGGACGCTGAGGGGCAGCTCAGCCCCCCCAGGAGCGGCACCGACAGTGTTTCAGCTGCTCATCCCCCCCCCCTCCCAGGAGCCCCCCCAGACATGTTTGCTGCCATTCCCATAAACAAAGGGAAATCACCCCATTCGGCCCCGCTGACCTCGCACACGCGTGTCCATGCGTGTCCATGCGTGTGCTCACGTGTGACTGTGCTGCTCCCCATGGCAGAGCTGCCCCCGGGACCCCCTGTGCTCCCCCCAACCAGGCTCCTGGTGGTTTTACATCCCTCCAAACCCTACCAGGAGCCCCAAGTCACGGGGCAGGATGATGATGCCGGGCTGGGTGTCACCATCCCCTCAGCCCCGCTCACGCGCCACGTGATGGTTTGGCTCCCAGTTAAACCAGTAGCTCTGTTCCCACCAGCTCTTCCACACTGGCGCCGGAGGCTCAGCCCGGCCACGAGGCCCGTGCCGGTGCTGGAGCTCTGGATGCAGATCCCTGCTGCAGTGCCGGATGCGGTTTGTATCCTTAGACAAGCTGGAATATTTTTAATTAAACCTGCCAGTTTGGATACGATTTAATTTTTCAGTGGGCTGAGCCGCGCCGGGCCCTCGGAGCATCTCCCGCTCCGGAGCCAGATCCCAGATCCTCTCAGAGCAGGTTGTGCCACCAGGGCCTGGACACAGCGGTTATCCAGGGTGGCTTTTCCATGCTGGCACCTCCTGCTGTGCCAGGTGAGTGGGGTGGCGAGTCCCGGGCGGGATGGTTTCCCGGTGGTGCCGGTGCGGTGGCATCCGATGTGTTTCGGCGACATAAACAATAGTAAAGAAAACCAGGAGCAGTCCCAGCTCCTTCTGGGAGCTGTGCCTGTGGAGCCTGTTTGCACCCGGCATCGCCGGATCACCACCAGGATCTCGGGTGCTGCATCCCAGGAAGCTCCATGGTCTCTCCTTCCCATCCCCAGGGTGGTGCTGGAGGGACCCAAAAGGATGGGCTTGTATCCTGGCAGTGCCCAGTCCCACGGAAAAAGGGGACACGATGGCTTTGGGGACTCCTCAGCTCATCCCCGGGGACCTCCAGGCTTGGGTGGCATCCCCCAAAAAGCGTGGTGGGGGTTTGGACTCCCCGAGTGAAGCAGGAAGGAGAGGAAGAGCGGTGGGCTGGCACCGAGGGGATCCCGGCGGGGCTGCCGTGTGCTAACGGGATTTTACTCCCTATTTAATTACAATTTTGTCAAATTAAAAAAAAAAAAAAAGGGAGGAGGGGGGGCAGATAAAGAGATCCCTCTTGTCTCTTTGTGCCGGTTCCCGGCAGCCGGTTAATTGAACAGCGGCTGGCGAAGCCTCCGCTCCCGGGAGACCCCAGCGCTGGGCTCTGGCGTCACACCTGCCTTCCAGTTCCTCCCAGTTCGGCCCAGTTCGCCGCCGCTGGCTGGCGGCGCGGCCGGCGTGGCTGTGGCAGTGTCGTGCCGATGCGCCGTGGCTAATCCTCACTCTTCCCCGTGTAATCCCGCCCGCCGGGATAATCCCATCAATCCCATCAAACCCGGCAGCGCCGCGGCCGAGCTCCAGCGCCGGGTTTGGCGCCGGGTGGATCGGGGAAGGGGGGGACACACCGTGGCCTCGGGGGGGGCGGCGGCTGCGGGAACATCCCCGGCGGGACTCTGGGGGCTCTCTGGGGGGGTCCCGGGTGGGGAAGCTGAGGCGCGGGGCAGGGGAGCGGGACGGGGGGGTGGGAGATGTCTCGGTGCTGGGAACAGCCCCGGGGGGACGGGGGAGGGCGCGATGGGGCGAGTCGGCGGTGGCAGCGCCCGCGGGTCACCCGGAGAGAGCGGAGCCAGCCCCGCGTCCCCCCGGAATATCGTGGGCCTTTCGCGTCGCCCCCACCCGCCATCTCCCGCCGGGAATGCTGAGGGAAAGCGCCGGGAAATCGGGAAGTGCTGGGGTTGTGGTTGGGGAGGGGGGAGCTGGTGTCAGCCCGGGGTGCACAGCCCTGTGTGCCAGGACACCCCTTACACGTGTGACACCTCTTGCACATGCTCTGGCACGTGTGATGGCCCATGGACACACCTGTACACGTGTGATACCCCATGCACACACCTGCACACGTGTGATACCCCACGGACACACCTGCACACGTGTGATGGCCCA
>NW_020925553.1:2236-3434 GCF_003984885.1 Neopelma chrysocephalum
CACGGACACACCTGCACACGTGTGATGGCCCATGGACACACCTGCACATGTGTGATGGCCCATGGACACACCTGCACACATGTGATACCCCACATACACACCTGCACACGTGTAATACCCCATGGACACACCTGCACACGTGTGATACCCCACGGACACACCTGCACATGTGTGATGGTCCATGAACACATCTGCACATGTGTGATACCCTACATACACACCTGCACACATGTAATACCCATGGACACACCTGCACACATGTGTGATGCCCTGTGCACCTGTGCACAGACACCCACCCACAGGTGACACTCAACGCACACACACACACGTGTGACACACGGTGCACACCCCGACACTGCACACGTGTGCCATGTGGTGCACACACACTGGCACACACGTGACAGCTGGGCCGCATGCCAGCACCGCACACACGTGTGCCAAGGGGTGCACACGCCAACACACACATGCCCACACACGTGGTGCACACACCTGCACGCAGGTGCCACCCCGTGCCCACGCACTGGTGCCCACATTGCTGCACACGTGTGTCAGCTGGTGCTTGTGCCAACCCTGCACACACACGGGACAGCTGGTGCACACACATGACACCTGCACGCACACAGGACAGCTGGTACACACACACTGACATGCACGTGATGCCCACACATACACATGTGACACAGGGTGCACACACATGTGACACCTGTGTACCCACTAACACCTGCACACACACACCTGGCACCTGCACACACACACACAGAAGACACATGGTGAACACATGTGTGACACCTGCACACACACACTCGTGACACCTGCACACACATGTGTGACATCTGTACACACGTGTGACCTGCACATGCACACACACGCGGCACATGGCACACACACATGTGACACCTGCACACACACACACACGTGACACCTGCACAGACACACGTGACACACGGTGCACACACATGTGACGCTTCTGTACGCACTGACATCTGCACACACACACAGGACACATGGTGCACTCACGTGTGACACCTGCACACACATGTGACACACACATGTAACACCTGCACACACACGTGACACCTGCACACACGTGTGTGACACCTGCACACACGTGTGACCTGCACACACACGACACATGGCAGACACACATGTGGCACCTGCACACACACGTGACACCTGCACACACACGTGACACCTGCAC
>NW_020925553.1:3444-3553 GCF_003984885.1 Neopelma chrysocephalum
CACCTGCACACACACGTGACACCTGCACACACACGTGACACCTGCACACACACGTGACACATGACAGACACCCCCCCACACACATGTGACACCCCATGCACACCCCCCC
>NW_020925554.1:0-6266 GCF_003984885.1 Neopelma chrysocephalum
GGTTACAAACTGGTCACCAAGGAAGGCCTAGCCCAAACCACCACACCATGGTATCTGACTGTAGCAACTGGAGGTATGATGGTTGCCATGGTAACTGACTGTAGCAAGCAGAATGTGTGATGGTTGCCATGGGAACTGACTAAAGGAATGGGAAATGTATGATAGTTGCCATGGTAACCAACCATGGCATAAAGAATGTATGATGGTTACCATGGTAACCGACTATGGCAATGGGAATGTATGCTGGTTGCCATGGTAACTGACCGTAGCAGTGGAAATGTGTCATGGTTGCCATGGTAACTGACTATAGCAATAAGAAGTGCAGTATGTTGTGGAATGGAATATCTTCTGATTTGTGAGATATGTTTTAGCTTTTGTTGAATAATATACAGGATCATTGTTTGTGTTTATGATTTTTGGAATTTCTAAAATTGCAAAACAATTAAGTTAGTGTCTGATAACGTCTTTTGCCCCTTTCTAGTGTGTGTTGTTGCATTACTGTATTTGGAATGTGTGTGAATGGATGTGCATTATGTAAAAGTTAGATTTTGTGTGACTAACAAGGAATTATATGGTGTGTATTTTTATAAGTAAATAAGGATTAGTGGAATCTCGAAGGAAGGAGGCTTCAAGGTGTGAAAGTAACTCTGTAGCATAGTGTGAATCAGTTATAACATTCATAGGTTAATTACAAAACAACCTAAATGTCATACGGATAGGAGTAGGTTCTAAAACTTGTACAGAACCCCGGTCCAAGGTCTGTACCTTATTGTTCAGTTGTCCTCTTTTGTTTGTCCAGATGCAGATGGTTTCGGTGTTCCGTTCATTCATTTCTTGTAGTTGTTCTTTACCTTTAAAAACAATCTTAGCAAATTTGTTAATAACAGTTCAGTCAGTCTTTGATGGAGAGTGGGCAGGAACAGATGTGAGGATCAGCTGAATCTGGAGTTTTTGAAGCAATAGTGGTGAGTCATTCTTTGTTATAGTGTCTTTTACCTCAAAGTTGAAGGTTTAGAGATGATCTTTCATTGTGTAGTCTTCTCTATTTGAGATTTGTTCATTGTTGGGTCTGTTGAACTTTTTCTGGAACATTTTACAGTCCTATTTCTTAATAATATCAGTTAAAGCAACCATAACCAGTTTTAATTCGGTCTCTTAGGCAGTTGTGATTTACAAGTAGCTATTTTGCACTTTTGTTGACATTATGCACACTGTTCTGTGATAGCAAAATATTTTGAGAATGTTTGAATGTATTAATTAACAAATGTGGGGATGTTTAAATTCTAAACTCATTATTTGAACAACATTATCACAAAAACTGCATCTATGCAGATATATTTGAGAGTTTAACAACTTTAACAATTTCTAACAACTTTTATCTTTAACAATTTAAATAAAGCCACTGGGAAACTAATGAAAAAATAGGAAAAAACCTCTAAAGCTTCAGTGTTCTGGTTTTGTGGAGATAAACATTCTTAGTTAACAACGACACCAATTTACATAGTGAAAGGTAATCGTAAGGGCTTTTAGACAATAAAGAGGATTTTTTTCCCTCACAGTGGTGTGAGCGAACAGTTGATAAAGTTTCAGTTTGCTATGTTTTGCTTTTCTTCTCTCATATTATGTAGGAAGGGAGACTTTGAGTGAGGGCTACGAGGGGTTTGTTTGCTGTCTCCCTCACCAAAAGGCAAGCCACCTGTTTGTTTAGCCAAAAAGTTATTAGGAAAGTTTTGACAGGAATAGGGATAGGGTAGGAGATGATAAAATCTAACTCCACCCAGTTGCTAAGCAGTAAATTATTGTTACTATGTTTGAGGGGTAACATATTATCTCTTTCTTTGCAAAGGCAATTATGCAAGAAGTGTTTTTTACCTTTTTCTTTAATCAAAAAGTAAGTTGTAAAATCTCGGTTTTCAAAAACTCCAATCTTTTCCCACTCTGAGACAGGGGCAAAAAGTATGAAAATCCATCTTTCTTTAGGTTTGAAAGACAGATAGATTAGTGAAAGGCTTTTTGTTAATAGGAGGGCTGTGTTTTTATGGTCCTCTAGTAGTGTATGTAAATGCATCAGCTCTGCCCTAAGGAAAGGCCACTGTTTCACTGATTTAGGGCTATCTGTTTCTTGGGTTGCCTGTGGATTTAGCTGCAATAGAGTTGCTTTTAGGAAGAATCTGCTGTTAATTGACTCTCCCCTTCACTGAAGCAGTCTCTGCTCTACAGAATGAGTGATTTCAGTGGGACTAATGGAAACAGAGTTAATGTTTGGGCTATTGATGGCTATGATGTCTGTTTTTTTCTTCAGGGATGCTAGTTTAGGAATACTTGCTAAAAAGGTTTGGGTGTTCTTTAAGGGCCATTGTGAGGCAGATACGATTGTTACGTTTGTTCTGCTGTTAAAAATGTTTGATATTTCTGTCTTTGCCTCTTGTTCTAGTTGCTTAATTTGGGTAAAAGGCAATTTATGTGTGTTTGTGTCCTGAATGGATTTAAAGGTGTGTATCTTTATCTGTATCATTTGTTGCAGCCCAGTAGGGCATCTTTGGGCTTGTATTGTGTGAGAGACTTGTTTATTTTGCCTCATCAAAGCATTTGCAGTAGTTGTTTGTAAAGGGTTATGTGTTTTTGCAGCTGAATTTGTAACTGGTTGTTTCTTTGCTACTTGTTTTGGTTTGGCTTCCCATGTTGTGTATTGCATATCAACTCCCATTACGTGAAACAGCATTTTAAGATTGTGAGAAGTAAACACTTGATTTAGGGCCCCTCCCAGCATGCCCATCCTTCCCCCTAGAAACACAAAAGAACCTTTTAAGATAGCAGATAATTTCCCAATTAGTAAGGTTGCCTTTTTGTGACTTAGAAAGTTAAATATAGCAGCTGATAGCTGTATGTCTGCTGCACTTTGCAGTATTACCTTTGTATTGCTAGCTGTGTTGGTGGGTGGTTTGTGATGTCCCAGCTGAGATTCCCGCAGCACAAAATCAAGGGCTGCTAGCGTTGATAGCGTAGCCAATATATAAACTGTCCATCTTAGCACCGGCAGCTTTGACTTCACTGACAGTCTCAGCTCGGGCAGGCATATGTTCCATGCGCTCTCCCTGTCTGTATGCTCCTCCTCGGGTTGAAGCAGTACCTGTAGCCATGTCTGCTGCGCTTCTTCTTCTGCAGGATCTAAAACTGCCTGTCCTTCTGTCAGTTTTTCTGTCCCACCGAGCCCGAGCTGCCACAGCTCGGCCAGGATCTCTGGGGAGTTAAGTTCTCCTCTTCTTCTTTCATCAGGCTGTCTCTGGCGTAGAAGCTGCTCTGAGTTTGGTGGTGGTTGCATTTGCTCTGAGGCTGGCAGGGGCTGTGGGTCGGCTCCTTGGCGGGAGTAACATGGCGGTGTCTTTGTGGCTGTGTGTTTGTCCCACGTTGGTTGTGTAACTGGTGGGGACGGAAGAGGCACCTTCACTTCTGCCTCGCGGCAGGAGCAAGATGGTTGCTTCCACCTCGCTACGTGGTCGCTCGCCAGTGATCCCAAGGTCGGGGCTGCCGCATAACCTAAAGGAACCAGCGAGCCTCCTCCGCCTCCACGGCAGCTGCCCATGCGCTGCCTCCCCGCCTCTACGGTCGGCAACGGTGCGCCCGGAACCGTGAAAGCAGTGGCTCTGGCAGCGCTGCTCACGCTGGGCACCGAGCCGAGTGGTGCAGTGGTAGCTGCCGGCAGGAAGCCGGTGGCTCACCATGCCGCTGCCGCTCCTTCTCCGCCTGGCAGCGGCGCAGTTGGCGCTGAGAATGGGGCTCCCGCTGACCCCGCACCATTTTCCCCCGTGCCGCATCCCGCCGTGGCACCCAAGGGAGGGGGTGCGGCTGCAAGCGGCTTTGCGGCAACCTTGGTTGCTGTGGCGGCGGTGAGTACCGGCATGGTTGGCTGCACAGCCACCAGGGCCACGCCAGCAGCCCTGCACCATTCGGCGCGCGGTCCCATGGCAGCTCCGGTCAGCAACTGAGCCCCCACTGCAGGGACCGGGCTCGCCGTAGTGGGAAATCAAGCGGCCGTGTGCGGGGGGGCACTGCCCGCGGCAAGTGCCGCACCCAACCCCGCACACAGCCACACAGTCGCAGTGGCAGCCGGGGGGGTGTGTGGAAAATGGAGTACATGGCTCCAGTGTTAACCCAGCATCATGCGTTTCTACACTACACGCCGCCTCCGCGCCGACCCCCCTGGGGCTCCCTCTCCCCCCCTTCTCTCCCTCGCCCACGGAATTCCCCAATATCATCATGCCTTGCCATGCGGTCGGGGGGGTGTTTGGGGCTGCAGTGGGGCTGGGGGTAAAAAAGTCCGTTATCCCGGCTGTGTTTGCTCTTTTATAATGTGAGTTCAAGGCAACCATAACTTCCTTCCATGCGGCTAAGTTCTTGAGAGCTTCCATATCACCTTCACTTGTTTTTCAATTAACCTGTTCCCAATTTTTCTCCAAGATAGCACTTGGTGAATTCCAGTTAAAAGTAGAGCTGGTTCACTTATGGAAATCCAATACAATAAATCCCATAACTTGCTTTTTTCTATGTTTCTGTTCTTGTAAAAAGTGGTTAATTGCTTCAGCTGTCTGTTTAATCTCCAGAGAAATCCTCTCCTTTCGGGAACACCACCTTCCCATCTCACTAGATTTTTTAAGTTACTTCTGTGTGCTGAAGCTGAAGTTTTCTTCTGTTGTCCTTTTCGTCCTTTTTTTCTTCCTTTTTTGACCTGTTTTGCAGAGGTAACCAAGCGCACTGAATTCTTCCTTTTTCCTTTTGATTTTAGTGAGATAGAACACCTCTGGGCAGGCACCCCACAACTCAATGCTCCTGGTTTTCGATGTCTGTTGATTTCCCAAAAAAATCAGGTGCCGTTTGAGGTGCTTGTTTTGCACGAACCCCGCTACTCACACCAAGGGGTGCGAGAGAAGAATTACTTTATTACAAAGGGTGTCAGTTTAAATACAGTGTTTAAATTGTGTCACATGATCTTTCAACCAATGACATTGTAGTATTTCATTGAGCATGAGTGAGAGCCCAGAAAACTACAAGTCCCAAAATCATTTGCTAGATTCTTCCTAAACCATGAACCGTTACAAGAACCTGCCCCTGCAAAAGGGGACTGGCCCTTTCTGGTTGAAAAGGATGGACTAACAGTCACTGGACTCCAGGGGTTGCCTCAGCATCAAGGGCTTCATTCAGGGTGGAAGCAGCGGCCAAAGCTTTTCCTGCAGTTGAGGCACTCGAGGGCTTCCCTTACCGGTGGGTCCGTTGGTGTTTGGTCAAGGCAGAGCTCCAGGTGAAGCTCTTCCCACACTCCCCACACTTGTAGGGCCTCTCCCCGGTGTGGATGAGGCGGTGTCTGATGAGGTTGGCGTTCTGCTTGAAACCCTTCCCGCAGTCGGTGCAGCGGAAGGGCCTCTCATCTGTGTGTGTCCGCTGGTGCATGAGGAGATTGGAGCTGGACTGAAACCTCTTCCCACACTCTCCGCACTTGTAGAGCCTCTCCCCGGTGTGGATGCGCCGGTGGGTGATGAGGGTGGAGTTCTCCTTGAAGCCCTTCCCGCAGTCAGTGCAGTGGAAGGGCCTCTCATCTGTGTGTGTCCGCTGGTGCTTCAGGAGATCTGAGCTGGTCTGAAACCTCTTCCCACATTTCAAACACTTGTAGGGTTGCTCCCTGGTGTGGATGCGCTGATGGGTCCGGAAGTTGCCGCTATCACTGAAACTCTTCCCACATTCCCCACATGTGTAGGGCTGTTCTCCAGTGTGGATACGACGATGGTTGAGGAGGGTGGAGCTATGCCTGAAGCTCTTCCCACATTCCCCACACGTGTAGGGACGTTCCCCAGTGTGGATGCGACGGTGCTGGATCAGGGTGGAGCTCCGGCTGAAGCTCTTCCCACATTCCCCACACCTGTAGGGACGTTCCCCAGTGTGGATGTGGTGGTGTCGGAGCAGGTCGGTGCTAGTCCTGAAGCTCTTCCCACATTCCAAGCACCTGAAGGGCTTCTCTCTGCTGGGAGGCTGCTCAGGTACCAACAGGTCAGAGTTCTGCCTCAAGGTCTGGCCGCCTTCCCAGCACAGGCTGCCTCTTTCCTCCTCAGAGCACCCTGGGCTGGCTTTGGAACCCCTCCTGCAGGGGGATCTCTGGGCCTTTTCCTCCACGCTGCCTTCCTGCGCCGTGGAGCCCTTCAAAACGGCCTCTCCCACCAGCTTCTCACAGGGGGATTTGTCCTCCGGGCTCTCCGTCCTCAGCTCGGGGCCTGGGG
>NW_020925555.1:0-5481 GCF_003984885.1 Neopelma chrysocephalum
CAGCACACAGAGCCCTGGGGGCAGGACCCTGCTCTGCACCACAGCCCTGGGCACCCCTGGCTGCACCCCCACCTTCCCAGCCCACAGCCAGCCCTGGCACAGGGAACCTTCTTGCCCTGGGCCTCTGAGGGGGCAGCAGCAAGTCCTGCTCTGCAGCAGCTTCTCCTGCTGCACCCCAGGAATTCCAGCACAGCCATCCTGACAGCTCCTGCCACTGCTGGCATTTGGCAGCTGGGAGAGGCACTTGCAGGAACTCCCCTGCACTGCTCTGCAGCCAGAGCCTGAGCGTGGCAAAGGGCTGGCAAGGTTCCTGCCCTGAGCAGCTCTGCCCTCTCCTCCCACCCCAGGATCCCTTCAACCTCCTGCTCCCTTCTCCTCTCTGCCCTGGCTGCCTGTAGCTCCTGCCCTGCTCTGCCATGTGGCCACTTCCTCTGCACTGCAGCAACTGGGAGAGTCCTGCTGAAAGATCCTAGAAGCTGTGGGATGGGCCAGCTTTAGGAGATGCCTCCAGGAAGGCAAGTTGAACTTTCCTACAGCCAGAGAATTCTTCCTTCAAATCCTGGGAAGGTTTCTCCTGTAGTGAGAGCTCAGTCACCTCCCAGCCCAGGCTGCCTCTCATCTCTCTCTCCTGTGCCCTGGGTGCTGCAGGCAGTGCCCTCAGCCCTGCTGGGCTGTGCAGAGGAGCTGCTCACCAGCAGAGCTGTCTCTTTGAAGCTCTTCTTGCTTGCCAGGAGCTCCCTGTGTGCCAGGAGCCCGGCCCAGCTCAGCAGCACAGCAACAGCCCCAGGCAGCCCTTGCTCTGCCCCTCTGGGCTCCCTCCAGCTGTCCCTGGGGCTCCAGGGGAACCTGCTGGCACACAGCTGAAGGAAATCATGATGTTCCTTCTCTCAGCTGGGCACAGACACTTCTTTCAGCACTGTCATTTCTCCAAACAGACACAGAGTTAAGTCCAAGAATCCCCTTTTCCTGTCCCATCATTAGACAGGAAACCCAGACAGTGCCCAGGAGGGATTTCCTTCACCTGCCCTGAGGGAAGGGACTCAGCTGAGTCAACAGAGGTGTCTCCTTGTGGCTCTGCAGACCTGGGGCCAGAAGGACACTCAGCTCCCTGCACAACCCCCATGGGCTGGGATTCCTCCTGCCCCACTTCAGTGGGCCCAAAACAGGCCCCTGCAGGTGACTCCTTGTCCCAGCTGCCATGGGAATGAAGGAAGACCAAAGCCAGGAGTGACCTGCTGGGACACAAAGCCCTGGTTCCTTCTGAGGGGCCAGAGGTGACCGAGATTCCTGCTGGGAACTGCAGGCTCCAATGGAGCAGTTCCTAAGGACAGGGCAGCAGCTGTGGGATTTTCTTGGAGGCTGCTGGGACATTGCTTTGGCCAACTTAAATGGCAGGAGGCGCCCACATGTAGGACAGGGGAACCTGTCACTGTTCCTTCTGTCCAGGGCAGCCCATAGAGGTGACCAAATGGAGTCAGGTGGCCCAGGGAGGGAGGTCTCTCTCCTGTTCTTTATCAGGGTATTTTCTACATGTCCTCAGAGTACAATGGCAGTTGTCTCCTGGACATCCCTTCGCTGCTGAACCTCATTCAGGGCAGCTGAGCCTGGATTGAACAGCCAAAGAGGGGCCTGTAGTGCCAGGGGAGGTGCCAGGGCTCTGCAGCACAAGTGCAGCAGCTGCCATGGACAGCACA
This sequence comes from Neopelma chrysocephalum, assembly GCF_003984885.1. NCBI lineage: Eukaryota > Metazoa > Chordata > Aves > Passeriformes > Pipridae > Neopelma > Neopelma chrysocephalum. The sequence goes on from NW_020925555.1 coordinate 1,695, forward strand.
GGGCCTGTGCAGGAAGCCCGTCCCCATTCCCAGCAGTTGTGGGACAGGCACCACCCAGGGCTTCTCAGACCCATTGGGTGCCTTTGGGGCAGGGAGTGAATCCCAGCCCTGCAGGGACACAAAGGCTGTCCCTTCTCTGCCCAGCCAAGGCCGGGCCAGGCACGAGTCCAAAGCACATCAGCCCAGGCTGTCCACACTTGTTTCCTCCCTCTGCTGGCTCTGCTCTCCCCCAGCATTTCAGCAGCATGTGCTGATCTCCTCAGGGATCAGGCCTGGGATTTTCCCCCAGGGCCTGAGTCCCAGCACGTCCACCCCCAAGGCCATTGTCAGCAAAGCCTCTGCACAGCCCAGCTCTCGGGGCTTTCAGAGCAGCTTTCCCCACTGCAAGTCTGTTCTTACCCCCGGTGCCCCCGCTGAGGGGCTGCAGCCAGACAGGCCCCAATGCCCTGCGTGTGGGGCACAGGCAGGAGGAGCTGCAGCCCCAAGTCATCTGCATCTGCTTGTCTCCAAGGGGAACCAAGAGGTTGCCATAGTAACTGGCCATAGAGCTAGGAATGTGTGGTGGTTGCCATGGCAACCGACGACAGCAATGGGACTGTATAATGGTTGCCATGGTAACAAACCATAGCAATGGGAACGTATGATGGTTGCCATGGTAACTGTCCTTAGAAACAGGAATGTATGATGTTTGCCATGGTAACTGACAGTAGCAATGGCAATGTATGATGGTTGCCATGGTAACTGACCATAGCAATGGCAATGTATTATGGTTGCCATGGTAGCCAACCATGGCAACAGGAATGTATAGTGGTTGCCATGGTAACTGACCGAAGCAACTCGAGTCTATGATGGTTGCCATGGTAACTGATCATAGCAATGCGGCTCTATGATGGTTGCCATGGTAACCAACCGTAGCAACGGAAATGTATGCTGGTTGCCATGGTAACTGACTGCAGCAGTGGGAATTATGCTGGTTGCTACAGTATCTGACGGTAGCAATGGGAATGTATGATGGTTGCCATGGTAACTGACCGTAGCGCTGGGAATGTATGAATGTTGACATGGTAACCAACCGTAGCAATGAGACTGTATGATGGTTGCCATAGTAACTCACTGTACCAGTGGGTAGTATTATAGTTGCTATAGTAACCGACTGCAGCAATGGGAATGTCTGATGGTTGCCATGGTAACTGACCGTAGCAAGGGAAATGTGTGATTGTTGCCATGGTAACCGATCATAGCAAAGGGAATGTGTGATGGTTGCCATGGTAACTGACCGTAGCAATGGGAGTGTATGGTGTTTGCCATAGTAACCGACCATAGCAATGGGAATGTATGGTGGTTGCCATGTGTACCAGGGTGAATTTATGCTGATACTTTTGGTCTGTGTTTGGCCCAGACAACTGGAAAAGTTTAGTTCTTTCCCTGCCAAGTTTTGAGAAAACCAGCACTGATTAACGGGGACCTCGTCCTTGGAGAGAGAGCTTCTTGTATTAACTGTTTTATTGGTGTTCTGTGATTGGCTAATTGTCCTTCAAGGTCGCTTGAGGGAGAGACTGAGGAGGAGGAGGATGAAGGATGCCCCCAGACTCATTTGGAAAAGACCCCCCTGAGTACAGTACGCAGGCACAGGGAAAGCCACGCGTGCGCAGAAGAGATGCACTGACATAACCAAGGGGGTGGGATGGAGAGCCTCTGGCTGGGCGGTGATGATCACTCCTGCCCAGGTTGAGGTCACTCACTTCATTGTATAAAAGCAGATAGTGCTCTCTTGGAGGGAGCAAGCTTCACACCAAGGACAACGTTGCCTTTTGGCAGGGACGCTGCCAGTTTGTGAACTTACTGACTCTCCAAGGATGCAGCTTCTGCTGTGGGTAATTATAGGCATGCTAGATTGGTAAGATACCTTTATGGGCAACAGCTGGGGAACTGGGGAGGTTGTGCTGGGGGCTTATTTCTCTCCTCCTTCCTTCCTTTTCGGTTTGTTCGTTTTGTTGGCCACCTCTTGGTAATAAATATCAGTTTTGTTGAGCTTGCAATGGTGTCATGGTTTCAAGATTCAGTATGAGCTTCAACGGTGTCAAGATTCAGTATGGTTCAAACCCTCCCTAATACACTTGCTAAAAAACACAATGGACCTTTCAGTTAACTTGTGCCATGAAGTTACATTTTACAATACTCAGGCTGGTTTCACATCCTAATAGAATTTCTTTCTCATGCCTCTACACTCCATTGATCATCTAATTCAAAAGTACCCCCCTTACAGGGTACAAGTCAGGCTCCTGCTCAGCATCAACAAAGCCAGGATCAAAGGGATCTGAAGGTGGGTCATCATCATTGAGCTGAAGCAGCTCTGCCTTTTTTAACATCAGGTTTCGACCCACTATCTCTGTTTTCAACATCACATGGAACTGTAGCATAAATATGTTCAGAATCGGGTGGTTTTAAATCGTTCCGTCAGTATCCTGTAATTCCATCAGGTCCAGAGCCGGCTCATTGGACAAACTGTCCCTCCAAGAGTCTGATTTAGCACTCGGTCAAAGAGAACGCAGAGCAGCACATAAAATTCACCAGGTAATGATGTCATCAGGGGAAACATCGTGCTGCTCCTTTTGCGCCTGCTGCAATTTCTGACCGACTTTGTGCCGATCTCGGATCTCACAGGATCCAGTCTCTGGATACCATGGACAATTACGTCTGATCCATAACAGAAGATGAGTCACTTTCTGGGGATTCAGGCGACAGCCTTGCTCTTTAACAATACCATCAGCATTTCAGGATGGAATTGCTGAGATTTTGTATTGTTGTGCCCCATGACTACCCCGGACGCTGTCCCCTCACCTGATATCTTTGCAACTTGAAACGGAGGGGACTGGAAACGTCTTGAAGTACCTCCCGTTCGGCTCCCTGGGGGTGCGCTGCACCAAGAGCTTTCAGGAGAGTCCCTTCTTCGGACACCATCCAACAGCACATGAGATGGACACAGCAAACTAGATGCTGAATCAGTTTATTAGAAAAAGAAATCATGCTTTTATGTTCTCAATACACTTTGGTCCTATACATTGGCAGATTTATAGTTTTGTTTTTCCAAGTAACTAAAAATAACTAAAGTCCATCTGGAGATCCTAAAATATTGTTTTGTCTCCAGTTGTCCCTGTTTATCCCTACAAGCAGCATTCCATCCTCTGGGTCAGAACACGTCAAAACATCTCGTCCAAGTTTTCCAGCATGTTTCTATCATGTATTTAGCATAAACAATGTCCATAGGGACCCCCCTGCGTTCCCCCCATGTCAACTCACTCTGGGAGGGTCTTGGTGGGGCACCTGCTACTCAAAAGGCACCCATCTCACCCCAAAAGGTGCTGTGACCCCCCTAAACCTACCCACAGTCCCCTAGGACCACCAAACAAAATCAAAGCCCACCCAGGACCCCAACTAACCCCTTTTTTGAGGGACTTCTCTGAGCACTGGTGGTGCTGGGAGCCCCCTCGGCTGTGAGTGAAGAGCTCTCGGGCGAGCGAAGGGTGGGAAGGGGGATTGGTAGGAAAAGGAGGGTCAGCGGGGACAAAAGCTGTGGTGGGACCCCAAACTGAGTGGGAGGGGAGTGGGACTCCCCAAAAGTGGAGGGGGAGGGGCACTGAGGTTTGGGGGATGATAAAAAATGGGTGGAAGAGGTCAGAAAAGAGGGGAAAGGGCAGGGTGGGACCCTCCAATTGAGCATGAGTAGGCTGAGGATGGGGGTGATGATGTGGAAAGGGTCAGAGAGAGAGGAAAAAAAGTGGGGGTT
>NW_020925556.1:0-4655 GCF_003984885.1 Neopelma chrysocephalum
GGGGGATTTGGGAGGGTCTCGGATGAATTTTGGGGGGTTTTGGGGGGATTTTGGGGGTCTCTGAGGGGGATTTTGGGGGGTCTCAGGGATGGATTTTGGGGGATCTCTGGGGGGTATTTTTGGTGGTCTCTGGGGGGGATTTTGGGGAGGTTTGGGGGGCATTTTTGGGGGGTTTCTGGAGAAATTTTCGGGGGTCTCAGGGGGATTTTTAGGGGAGATTTTGGGGCGTCTTTGGGGGGCTCTGGGGGGGATTTTTTGGGGGTCTCGGGGGTAGATTTTGGAGGCCTTGGGTGTGGATTTTGGGGGATTTTTAGGGGGTGTCTGGGGGGGATTTTGGGGTATCTCTGGGGGTGATTGGGAGGGACTTTGGGGTGTCTCGGGGGGGATTTTTGGGGGTGATTTTGAGGTGTCTGGGGGGGATTTTTTGGGGGGGGTTTTGGGGGTCTCTGGGGGTCCCCAGACCCCTCCTGAGCCCCCCCTAACCCCTCTTCCCTCCCAGCCCCCTGCGTTTGGAGCCTCGGCAGCCCCTTCGTGCCCCCCCGGGACCCCCCTGGGACCCCCCTCGGGGACCCCCCTGGGACCCTCCCCCGGCCCCCCCCGGGCGGTTCCTCCCCCTGAGACCCCAATTGGTGCTTTTGGGGCTTTTTGGGGGGGTCCTGCTGGGGCTGCTCCTGCTGGGGGAGGGGCCGGGCTGAGACCCCACCCACACCCAACCCCCGGGGACCCCCAAAGTACCCCCGGGACTCCCCAAAATTCCTCAGGACTCCAAAAATACCCAGAGACACCCCCGGGACCCTTAAAGCAACCACCCCCTCAAGGGGCCCCCAAGGACCCCCCAAACCCTTCCCAGGACCCCCAAAATACCCCCCAGGACCCCCCAGGGACCCCTAAAACACTCAACCACCCCCAGGGCCCCCCCAAATTCCCCCCAAGTCCCCAAAAACCTCCCCACGGATCCCCCCAGAATCCCCATGGGACCCCAAAAATATGCAGGGACAACCCCCCCCAGGACCCCCAAATCAACCACCCCCCTCAAGGGGCCCCCAAAATCCCCCGCTGGGACCCCCAAATCAACCACTCCCCCCAAGGGACCCCCAAAATCCTTCCCAGGACCCCCAAAATCCCCCCCTGGGACTCCCAAATCAACCACCCCCCAAGGGACCCCCAAAATCCCCCCCTGGGACCCCCCAAGGACCCCCCAAACCCCCCCAATAAACACGTCCCACGAATCCGAGTCTGTCAATCAATGCTGGGGGCGGGGCCAATGGGAAGGAGGGGTGGGGCTAAAGGGGGAGGGGCAGAGGTGGGCTGGAGGGGTGGGGCTAAATGGAAGGGCGGGGCTAAATAGAAGGGGCGGGGCTGCAGTTGAGGGGGCGGGGCTAAATCAGGTTATGTAAATTATCTGTTGTGTGCAGGTGTAACATAAAAATTAAACAGGAAACGAAACCAACTCAAAGGAGAGACTATAAGTCAGAATAACAATGTAATAGAATAATACAATAAATACAATTATACGGACAAACAGTTGGTTTTTTAACCCACATTATTTTATATATAATGATATTCTATTATTCACGGTAGTAGAACACTTTCACAGCGCAATTATTGTTCATATTTTGGTCTATTTGGGCGTTATTAAACGTAATAATAGAACATTTTTTATTCGGAGGGGGCGTGGCTTCCATGAGAGGGGCGTGGCTTCCACGAGGGGGCGTGGCTTGCACAGGGAACACACCTGGGTAGACCCTGAATTTTGCGGGAATTCTGTAGTTACCGCCGGGATTTAGAGGGAAAACGCTTTTTAATTATAAATAATGCGAGTTTTTGAAAGTTTCGGTGTTTTAAAAAAGGGAGGGAAACGGGACGTGACGAACTACAACTCCCGGCGTGCCCCTGGGATCACGTGACGAAAACCAGCAATTTCCATTGGTCCGCTGGGATCACGTGGTAAACTGCAACTCCCAGCGTGCCCCGCGATCAGCTGACCAATCACAGCGCTCCCCATTGGCCCTCCAGGATCACGTGACAACCCACGGTCTCCCCATAGGCGCCGTTTCTCCGCAACTTCCGCCAGTACCGGACGCCCCCCCCTCAATTCCCGCCCCCTCCGCCGGTACCGGACGACTCCTCCTGAATTTCCATCACCCTCCAGAGGTAGCAGGTGCCCCCCCTTTCAATTCCCGTCCTCGCTTTCTCCCCCCATCTCACCCCGCACCCGCCGCCATGACAGAACCGGGCAGGGCAGACAAGATGGCGGGCGGAAGCGGCTTCACCTTCTCCTCCCTTTTCCGCCCTTTCACCCTCTCTGATTGGCTGTTACCGCCCTTCGCGCGCTCCGATTGGCCGTTTTCCCAAAAGTAGGCGGGACTTTTGGCGGCGTTTCCGGTCCGGGCGGGGCAGCAGCGCGAGGTGAGAGGGGCGTTTTTTGGGGGGGTTTTGGGGGATTTTGGGGGGGATTTTTGGGTCAAATCGTCCCCTCGCTCCCCTCCCCAAGGCCACCATGAGCCTGCAGTGGACGGCGGTGGCCACGTTCCTGTACGCGGAGGTTTTCCTGGTGCTGCTGCTCTGCGTCCCCTTCGTGTCACCCGCCAGGTCTGGGGGAAAGGGGGGGATTTGGGGGGGGGGGTTTTGGGGGCTCCCGGGGGGGGGGGGGGGGCCCCGGGGGGCCCCAAGGATTGGGGGGGGGCCCTGGGGGGGGGGTTGGGTGTGTGTGGGAATTTGGGGGTCCTGGGGGGGTAGATTGGGGGGTCCCAGGGGCTGGGGGAGGGTCCTAGGGGGGCTCTGAGGGGGGTCCTCTGGCTTTTGGGGGGTCTTGGTGGATTTTGGGGAGTCCTCAGGGCTGGGGGAGGGTCGTGAACCCCCAAAAATGGCAGAAGATCTTCAGGTCCCGTTTGGTGCCTCTGGGGAGGGTTCCCTGGGTTTTGGGGGATCCCCTGGAATTCTGGGGGGTCCTGGTGGATTTTGGGGGGTCCCCAGAGCTGGGGGAGGGTCCCAACCCCCTTAAACCCCCCCCCCCCAGATGGCAGAAGATCTTCAGGTCCCGCCTGGTGGCCTTGGCCGTGTCCTACGGCAACACCTTCTTCATCGTCCTCATCGTCATCCTCGTCCTGCTGCTGCTCGGTGGGGACGGGGGGGGGCTTTGGGGGGGTCCCTGGGGGTCCTGGGAGGGTCTTGAGTGGTCCTGGGAGGGTCTGGGGGGGGTCTTGGGGGATCCCAGAGTGTCCTGGGGGTTCTGGGAGGGGTCCCAGGGGGTTCTAGGGGGGTCAGGGGGGGTCTGGGAGGGTCCTGGGAGGGGGTTTGAGAGGGTCCTGGGGGGTTTGGGGGGGGTCCTGGGGGTCCATAGCAGGTTTTGGGGGGTCCTGGGAGGGTCTTGGGGATCCCAAGGGGGGTCCTGGGTGGGAATTCCTGGGGCTGGGGGGGGGTCTTGGGGGTTCCAGGGGGTTCTGGGGTGTCCTGGGGGGTCTCAACCCCCCCTAAATGATCCCCCCTCACCCCAATACCCTGAGGGAGACCCCTAAGTACAATTTGGGGGACAGGGAGGCCCTTCAGGTCCAGGGGTCCTGGGATGGTTCTGGTGATTCCTGAGGGGTCCTGAGGTGATTTTTGGGGGGCTCTTGGGGGTCTCAGCCCCCCCTAAATCCCCCCTCACCCCCAGATGCCCTGAGGGACACCCCTAAGTACAATTTGGGGGACAGGGAGGCCCTTTGGGGCTGGGGGGGTCCTGGGATTGTTCTGGGATGATCCTGGGGGTGTTCTGGGGGTCTCAGCCCCCCTAAATCCCCCTCCCACCCCCCAGATGCCCTGAGGGAGACCCGTAAGTACAATTTGGGGGACAGGGAGGCCCTGCACAGCACCCCCGGGGCCCTGGAGCATTTCCACATGAAGCTTTTCCGGGCCCAGAGGAACCTTTACCTGGCGGGATTCGCCCTCCTGCTCTCCTTGTGAGTCTGGGGGGGGTCCCAGGGGGGTTTGGGGGGTCCCAGGGCCTGGTTTGGGGGGGCTGGGGGGGTCTTAGAACCTGTTTGGGGTGTGGTTCAGGGGTCCCAGGACCTGGTTTGGGGGAGATGGGAGGGGGGCAGGACCCCTTTACCTGGCGGGATTCGCCCTCCTGCTCTCCTTGTGAGTCTGGGGGGGTCCCTCGAACTGATCTGGGGGGGTTGGGGGGGTCCTAGAGCTGATTTTGGGGGAGCTGGGGGGTCCCAGGACCTGGTTTGGGGGAGATGGGAGGGGGCAGGACCTGGTTTGGGGGAGTTGGGGGGTCCCAGGATGTGTTTTGGGGGGGTCCCAGGACCCACTTTAGGAGGGCTGGGGGGTCCTAGGGCTGATTTAGGGGGGCCTAGGAGGTCCCAGGATGTGTTTTGGGGGGAGCTGGGGGCTCCCAGGACCCGGTTTGGGGGGTCCCAGGACCCAGCTAGGGGGGACTGGGGAGAGGGGTCTCGTGGTGACCCCAATCTCAGCCCTGGGGGTCCTGGGACACTCTGGGGGGTTCTGGGTGACCCTGGGGGGGTTCAGTGTGATTTGGGGGGTTCAGTGTGATTTGGGGGGTCCCAGAAGGGCTCAGTGTGATTTGGGGGGGGCTCAGAGACCCTTTTTCCCCCTCCTCAGCCTCCTGAGGCGTTTGGTGACGCTGATCTCGGCCCAGGCCTCGCTGGGGG
>NW_020925556.1:4755-5107 GCF_003984885.1 Neopelma chrysocephalum
GGGGGGCTCACTGTGATTTGGGGGGGGGTCTCTGAGCCCCTTTTTCCCCCTCCTCAGCCTCCTGAGGCGTTTGGTGACCCTGATCTCGGCCCAGGCCTCACTGAGGGGGTCTGGGTGACCCTTGGGGGTTCAGTGTGATTTGGGGGGTTCAGGGGGGGTTCAGTGTGATTTGGGGGGTCCCAGAGGGGTTCAGTGTGTTTTGGGGGATCCTGGGGGGTTCAGTGTGATTTGGAGGGTTCAGTGTGATTTGGGGGGTCCCAGAGGGGTTCATTGTGATTTGGGGGGCTCAGTGTGATTTGGGGGGGTCTCTGAGCCCCTTTTTCCCCCTCCCCAGCCTCCTGAGGCGTTTGGT
>NW_020925556.1:5117-5435 GCF_003984885.1 Neopelma chrysocephalum
CCCAGCCTCCTGAGGCGTTTGGTGACGCTGATCTCGGCCCAGGCCTCTCTGGGGGCCTCCAGCCAGGCCTTCCGCAAACAGGCCGAGGGCGCGAGTCAGGCGGCCCGCAAGTACCTGGAGGACAACGACGCCCTCAGGAAGGTAATTCCCAAAAATAAACACCCCAAAAACACCCCAGAAAACATCCTCACACTCCCTGGGACACCCCCAAAAAAACCCTCCATAAAACTGCCCTCAATAACACCCCAAAACCACCCCAAAACCACCTACACCCTCCTTGGCGGTACCTGGAGGACAATGATGCCCTCAGGAAGGTAA
>NW_020925556.1:5445-6382 GCF_003984885.1 Neopelma chrysocephalum
TGCCCTCAGGAAGGTAACCCCCAAAAATAACACCCCAAAAACACCCCAGAAAAAATTGGGTTATTCCCCAAAAAAACCTGGATAGCCTTCTCCCAATAACACTCCCAAAAAAACTGGATAATACCCCAAAATTCCTTGGATAATCCTCCCCAAAACATACTCAAAATCCCTGGATAATCCCCCTAAAAATACCCAAAAAAACTCTGGATAACTCCCCAAAAATCCATGGATAATCCTCCCCAAAATTGCCCCAAAAACCCCTGGATAACACCCCCCAAAAAACTGGATAAACCCCCCAAAAAACACACCCAAAAAAACTGGATAACACCCCAAAATCCCTGGATAACTCCCCCAAAACACCCCAAAAAACGTGGATAATCCCCCCAATTCCCTCCCCCAGCAGCTTCAGGATTTGAGGGGGGGTCCTGTGCCCCCCCCAAGACCCCCCTGACCCCCCAAATTTCCCCCCACAGCAGCTGCAGGAGTCGGGGGGGGCCCCGTCCCCCACCCGGGACGAGAACGAGACCCTGAAGGCGAAAGTGGAGTCGCTCAAGGAGGAGCTCGAGCTCAGCAAGAAGGGTAGGGGGGCTTTTGGGGGGGCTTTGGGGGGTCCTGGGGGGGATTTAGAGGGGTTTAGAAGGGTCCTGGGGGGGATTTAGAGGGGGGTGGGGGCAGTTTTTGGGGGGCTGGGGGGGATTTAGAGGGGTCGGGGGCCCCGCCGGCCCCCCCCAGGCCCCCCAAATGCCCCCCTGTGCCCCCCATGGCCTGCACCTCGTTCTCGGCCTTCTCCAGGGCTGGGGGGGACAGGGGGGGTCATGGAGACCCCAAAACCCACCCAGAGACCCCCCCAGATTCCCCAGGACCCCCCCTGACAACCCCAAAATTCCTAGACCCCCCCCAGATGCCCCAGACTCCCCTCAGCCCCCCCAGACCCCCC
>NW_020925557.1:0-107283 GCF_003984885.1 Neopelma chrysocephalum
TTTAGTGGTTCCGTCCACTGCCCAGATATCAAATCCCTTACCATGACTGATGTTTTGGGAGAGGCACACTAGCCTGGGGTTTGTGTTGCCTTTCATACTTACATGTTTCCAGCATTGTCACAATTCGAAAATTAATACATATGTGGCTTTTCACAATTACTCTTGTGGCTATACAGATTGTCCCCTCCTTTTTTTTGTTTAGTTGACATTGTTTCGGTGTGTAGTGTGCTCTTTCTATAATTACCTGTCTAATGAGTGAGTGTGGAATACTTGTGACATGAGAATTTTCCTATTTGATAGGAAATATAGCTGTTTTACTGTGAATATTGTGGTTTGTTTTGGGATACCAAGCATTGCTAAGCAACTAAGCCAGTGTTTTACACTCTTGGCCTTTTCTGCAGTGGGTGTTGTGGAGATTACGTGATGTGGGTATATACCTACTGTTACATGTACATATTTTAATATGTCCAATTCAGAGATGTGTGTGAATCTGTTTGCTCAATCTCATTTGCAATTAACCATGTAGGGTTAACGCGTTCTGAGATAGCATGGTTGTGATTTTTTGACAGTTTGGGCGTGACATGATGATGTAGTCTCGAGCTGATTGAATGTTATTTGAAATTGTCTGTTCAAGGAATTTGCGTTCTGATGGAAAAATTAATGAGACAATTTCGTTTGCTCCAAGACCTTAGATATGATGTTAAACGTTGTTGTTTTTTCAGTTTCTTAGTTCTTTGTCAGTTGTTGGCCCTTACCTGTCATTGTGTTACCTTGTGTGCATTACATGAAAATCCAAACCTTCTATAATTCACAAGAAACCAAATAGAACGCATTTCAATTAACAGGTAAACGCTACGATATCTCAAATAAACAAACTTTCAAGATGGGGTATCAACTTGCAATATAACAGAAACCAGTTACAACATTAAAAGATTGCTTAGTAAACTTTCCCAAGGCAATATGGATGGAGTCAGTTCCAGAACCTGCACAGCTTTGGTTTGTGGTCTGCGTCTGTCTTTCCCTTGTTCTGTAGCAGGATTTTACGTGAGTTATTGCAGCCCTTTATGCTGTTCCCAGATGCATGTGTGAAGGCCCTGAAGCCTTTCACTGATCTGTGTTTGCATCTGGTCGTGGCTTTTAAAAGTAGATTAGCGATTTCTGCCCACAACCTGTGTTTTGAGAGATGCATGAAAGTTTTACCATGAAAGCTTGTTAAGGCAGCTTGGAACCCTGTGTCCTCAGCTGGCATCCTATCCAAATTGTCCTTCGTAGCTGGCATGTAGACGATGGCAGAGTTCTCTCCTTCCAGGTCATGCAGTTGTCCTCTGCCTTTAATGACAAGTTTTGCATACATCTCATTAACACAGTGTCAGATGGTGTGTGGGGCAAAATTAGCCACTTTGGAATTTGCAGTGAGTCTTTTTCAGTCTGATCCCACTGTAACAAGGCTGCTAATAGTTGATACCTGCTGGGAATGAAGGCTAGGCAGATTTGCAGTTCGGGATTTCTCCTTCTGCTTTGCCCTCTCTCTATTGCCTTGATACGAATGCTTAACACCTTTTTGGCTTCTGGTATCAGTAACCTGTTAGACATTAAGCTGGAGTCTGCCTTTGGCAACTGAAGCAGAGGGTGTAACTCCTCTGAGGTTATGCCTGAAATAGGCCTTAACCAATTGACAGTCCCCTGATGCTCCTGCAATTCGCGTAAATATAAAGTGTTTTTTACCTCGAGCTGCAGCAGCTGTGGAGAATCTTTTTGCTGCATGAATTCCTGTCCAAGGAAAGTCCAGGGTAGTGGTCGTTGGATTTTCTCCGCTGCAAGCTGTAACCCTGCATCTTGGACAGTTTTGATTAGAGCAGTAAGAGTAAATGGCAGTTCATTTCCTGTGGCCATGCTTATTGATATGTTATCTGTATAATGATGTGTCGTGGTTTTTTGATACCTTGTCGGGCTATTTTGCATTCCCTGAGGAAGGACAACCCAGCAATAGCCTTGCATGGGCCGTGCACTGGTCAAGGCGATGATGGGAAAGGCAAGCCTTGGCACATCCTCAGGGTGTAGGAAGGTGGTAGAGGAACAAATCTTTGAATCAGTTACCAATAGCGGCCAACTCGTTGGGAGCATATTGGGTGAAGGCAGTCCGTGCTGCGGTGTTCCTGCTTTATGACTGCACTTACTGCTTTTGACTTTGGCAGCACTCTCCACCTGTCACCTTTCTTGGGGGTGCAGAATATAGGGGCATTGTCTGGGCCGTTTGTTGCCACTTTGGGGTTTGCTTCAAGCTGCTTCCTCTCTGGCACATGAAAGCCGGTGGCACAGAGGGCAGCAAGCAGCACAGCAACAAGCAGTGCAATGCTTGTGGCAAGGCATTTGCCTCGCTCTCGGCATCCCTGATACAACTCAGCTGATTCCTTGCCATTAGAGTATTTTTGGGGCATTGCTGCAAAGGGTCTCCAGGGGTAATCTCTTTGAAAGTGGTCAGTGCTACTACACCTGACACAACTTGCTCTAAGTCTGGCCTCTTCTTGTATTCCTAGCTGGGCTTCTAGGGCCACAGCTAGAGAGACAGACTGGTGTTCTTCAGAGCCAAATCTTTGGTAAGGTTGAACCAGCTCAGCAGTGCCGTGGTCAACTCCTCCAGGAAAGGTTTGCAAAGCTTTCTCACAGCTTGTTTTTGTCTTTTCAAAAGCCAGCTGCTTATACAGCATCTCTCTGGCTTCATTGTACTCAATTTGCTTGTCTAAAGCAGACTGCAACCGGTTTAAATATTGTGGATTAGGCTCAGCACAACTTTGTAACACTTTTGTGCTGGGCAGATTGCTGTTTTGGTCTGTAGTGAGAAGCCTTCTCATGGCTTTCAGTGCCTGTTTGATTATCACTTTGTATATTTCTCGGGGGTGATTTAATTGGGCACCTGCTGTGCTGTGTCTTCCCTCTCCGGTTAATTGGTTTATTGTTATGTCAACTGGGGTGTTTGCATTGTGTTTGGCACAATTCTCCGGAAAGTCAGATAACCAGTCCACATGTTCTGTGTCATGTGGGGTGGAAAAATGGATGGAACTCAATGTGTCCAGATACTTGAAAGTATTGGTTAAGGATATGCCAGCATCTCTTACCGACTGCCTCAGCCTCTGAGCAGCTCCATACAGGAGCTCAGGCTGAGGGGTGTGGCTTTGGCTAAATTCATTTGAGTATGCCCGATTATCCTCCAGGCTACTCGGCTGAATTGCCTTTTCCTTACATTGTTTCCACCTGTTATCTGACTTTCCCCCGTTTGCTTCCCTGCTCCTTCCCGACAGAACCATCCCTAGTTCCCCCTCCTCCTCCCCCCATTCTCCCCCCCCCGCGGCTCCGGCAATCTCGGTTCCTGGTGGGGGGGTGTGGGCGGGTGTCGGAGGCGGCGAGGGGGCGGAGCTACCTCCCCCCTCGCGCCTATGGGTGGGGCGGGGCAGCGCAGGGGCCCGAAGAGACTGGTCAGTTCCCGGGCCATGTGATGGGCAAGATGGCAGCGCCCATGCGGGACCACACGGCTGATCATTTGCAGGGACGTGGGGTAAGTACACTGGGTTATCACCCCCATCTCTGTAACGGGGTTCTCTGCAAGGGTCCCATGGACTGGGATTTTGCATCAGAGGTCCCGTTCCCTCCCAGCTGCTCGTGTTCCCTTGGCTCTAGGGTCCCGATAGTGAGTTCAGTTTGCAAACGGCTTTTTTTTCTTCCCCCTGCATGTCTATGGGCTGTGTGCTTGTAGCAGTGCGTGTGTGTGGGGGGGTGGGTTACTTGTTTCGTTTGCTGGTGGCTGTGGCTTAGAATGCGTCCCAGTTTTCTTATGTGTATCTTTGCGATGCTAGCAATTTGTGTTTTAAAAGCGTTTCAATGTGTTGCGAGGTTTCCATAGCAACAGAGTTCTAGTGTTACCTTGGTCCGGCGGCTGTGGCACATGTTTCTTTGTTCGGCTGCAGTTAGTTTCGGTTTCTGGGTCGGCTGCTTCTCCGTCGCTTTTTTTCTCCCGGCGTCTCCGTGGGGGTCTGGGGTACAACGGGGTGTCCCCCGATGCAGAACAGAGTCTGGGGGTGGCTCCGGCGGCGGGGGGGGTGCTCTCGGCTTGGCGCGGCGGCGGCAGCGGCGGGCTCATCTCGGCGCGGGCGGACGGCGCGGCGGCGGGCGTGGGGCTCGCTAGGCAAGGTGGGGTCTGGGGGCTGCTGGACGAGGTCGGCGCAGGGCTCCCTCAGTCCGGCGTGGCTTCTGGGCCGGGCACGGGGCCGGTGGAGGCGGCGGTGAACGCGTGCGGGGGGGGCGGGCTAGCGCGGGCAGTGGTGAGGCAACGCTGGCTCAGTTCATCGGGTAGACCCGGCGCAACCGGTATAGGTCCCTGCGGTGGCGGGGCAGGGCAGCCAGCGCACGTGCGTGGCACGGTCGTTTCCCCAGCAGCTGCAACTGCGGCTTTTTGCCGGGTCGCCAGGCACCAGACGCCGGTCCCGCAGCTGGCGGCAGTCACCAACGGTGTGTGCAGGGGAGGGGGGGGAGGCAGTGGGGTGGCACACGTGGTCTTGGGGTCCCTGGGGCTCCGGGGTGGCGGCACGGGGCAGCTCAGCTGCTTCTGCCTGGGGTCTGCACTGCTTTTAGCCGCAGAGTTCCCAGCAGCAGCTCGCGAGATAAAGCACAGCAGCTCCGAGCCCCCTTTGGTGGGGGCTGGGGGCTGCAGCGTTTATAACTCACTCAGATTCGCTGTTTCGCTGCCCGCTCCCACCTGCTGGTCCCCGACTCTGGTCTCCGCTGCCCGCCATTCTGTTTCTTTTTCTTCTTTTCTTCTTTTTTCTTCTTTCTGTGCACTTTCCCTATACTTTTTTGAGCTCACTAAACTTCGTTCCTTGGTCTCCCCCAAGGCAACGCTTAAAGACGTCTAAGTTTTTTTCGGTAAAAGGACTCCCACTTCATAAAACTGAAGTGATAACCGGATTCCTACCAATATATACCTGTTACAGGCTTAAGCTATCTCACCTATTGTAGGTTCGGTCCCTGGTTGGGTCGCCAGATGTAGCATGCACGTGCACGCTGCCTTTATATAATAAAGAAATCATGTACGCTCCCTGTGAGATGGTAGACAAAGAGAGTTTATTTGAATCTCCCGCTCCGTTTTATATCCCATAACCATGTGATCTCCTTATCCAGTGGGGGTTGTAAACCTCGGCGCATGCTCTCTGGGCATCTCTGCCCTGGTACATTCCCTTTGTACCTCAGACATGCCCCTACACAGCAGCAGCCAAAATATTGATGTTATCAACACCACTTTAGCTACCAATATAAAGCACAGCACTATGAGGGCTGCTATGGGGAAATGAACTCCATCTCAGACAGACACAACAGTAACTCCACCCCTAATTCCTCACCATTTGCGTCATGTTCAGGTGTCACATTATTTCATTTATATATATATAAATATATATATTTATACAATACATGTGTATTATAATACATATGTTTAATATTTATATTTAGATATATATAATACATGTATGTATGTCAGTTGCTGAGGGGACCTGCTCCACAGCCAGCCCGACCCGCAGCAAAGCAGCAGATCTTGGCACACAGAGGTTTTTCCTGAGGCAGGGAAGCACCAGGGCAGCGGAGAGACCCACCAAGAGCTGAAATCTCTCGCAGGAGCCACTGACAAGGCCTGGGCATCGCCAGAGCAAGAGCTGGAGATTTAAATGCAGTCTAACCATTCCCATGCCTATAAAAAGCAGCCGAGGGAGCCCGATGAATGGGTGTGGCATGGCAGCCAGGGTGTGGCATGGCAGTTCACGCTGGGAGGGTGTGCAGGAAGAGCTCCTCTCTATAGGAAGCCATTCCACTGGCTGAGTGGGAGAATCAAAGTACGTGCAACCCAGCAACTGGGCACCAGTACATGACCATCTGGGAGCAGCTAACAGAGGCAGTGGACAGACACAGTAGTTGGTGCAAAAGGGCACAAGGAGGCCTCTTCATCCCAAGTCTTAGTAGTGTACGCTCCCTCAGGTATGGTTTTGACATGCCGCAGAGCTCATTCACCTGCTGGAGTCACTGCAACGGCCATGTCAGAGGCTTCCACCCAGACAGACTTTCTGATGGTAGATGTAGCTCTTCAGATCTCAGGTTGCTGACAGTGCCTGATGCCTCTCCATAACGCTGGGCCTGACAGTCATCCCTTCTGAAGAAGGTGTGTTGTTGATGACGAGCTGTGTCACCAGGTCAAGGAGTTATGCGAGGAAGTAAGCAGGCTGTGCAGCATCCATGAGAACGAACGAGAGATTGATAGGTTATTCTCAGACACTCTACAGTTTCAGGAGTAGTGGTAGTCCAAAAACTACTCGATCCCAGTATGGGGTATAACTGGAATATTTTATTGAACGTGAGAACACAATTTAAGGGTCTTGTGGGCAGGACATGTTAATGAGGAGGACGAGCTATGTTAATTAGGGAATTACACAAGTTTTACTGCAGTTTAACCAATAGGCTAATTTTTCTCTCAACCAAGATTACAAAGAGAGAAGGGATTAAAGGGGTTTAGACGTGGTCTGATACAACTATCTCAAGAGTACTTTCTGATTTCTGCTGGAGCCAGGCTTAATCCATAAGGTAGAACTTTTACAGGTCTTGTGAGAAGGGTCCAGCTCCTTCAGATCACGGGACTTTTGTCAGCCCTTGTTGCCCAAGGTTTATAGCTCAAATTGATCCAATTCTTTTTTGCTGACAGCTGGGTCTGGGCCCCTTCAAGGAATCTCAACCTCTCATTGCAGTGGAGATGCAGGTGGGATCCATACCATGTCAAACAGCAAGTCAAAGATCTGTGGAATACATAGGCTGGAAGCTGGTCACTGCCTGTACAAGGAGGAAGCATCCTGTTCCTCCTGAAGACTTAGAGTTGATAAATAGGTTTAGTACCTTATACAACAGGTATGAGACCCTGGAATTGGATGAACAGACAACTGATGAGGTGGTCAAAAGTCCTTCTGGTATGGAGGGGTCACCTGGGGCTAGACAGCCCATCCCCTGCATCACAACCGCCTCTGTTACGAAAAAAAGAAGGGTAGTTGTCAGAGGTGACTCCTTTCAAAGGGGAACAGAGGGCCTGATATGCCAACTGCACCCAACCCATAGGGAAGCCTGCTGCCTCCCTGGGGCCTGGGTAAGGGATGTTACTAGAAAACTCTCTAGTCTGGTACAGTCCTCTGATTATTATTCACTATTGTTTCTTCATGTTGGTCATGACGAGATAGCAAAGAGAAGTCCAAGGGCAATCAAAAGGGATTTCAGGGCCTTCAGACAATTGGTTGAAGGATCAGGAGCATGGGTTGTGTTTTCCTCGATCCTTCCAGTAGCAGGGAAAAATATTGAAAGGAACAGGCAGACCCAACAGATCAACATGTGGCTCTGAGGCTGATGTTATCAGCAGAATTTTGGTTTTTTTGACCATGGGATGGTCTGTACAACACCAGGACTACTGACACTTGATGGAATGCACCTTTCTCAGAGGGGGAAAAGGGTTTTAGCACAGGAGTTAGCAGGGCTGATTGATAGAGCTTTAAACTAGATTGGAAGGGGGGAAAGGGGCAAAAGCAGTGTGGCCAGTGATAAGCAATGGGAAGACATGCCAAAGTTTGAAGAACTGCGTGCTAGTAAGATCCTTCAGTCTGCTCCACAATATGCTGGCTACAATGAACTGCACTTGAAATGTTTCTATACCAATGCACGCAACATGAGGAACAAGCAAGAGGAGCCTAGAAGCCTTGGTCCAGTCCCAGAGATATGACATAATTGGCATAAGTGAAACCTGGTGAGATGAGTCCTGTGACTGGAGTGTCCTGTTGGATGGTTACAGGTTCTTCAGGAGGGATAGGCAGGTCAGGTGAGGCAGAGGGGTTGGTATTGTATGTAATGGAGGGGCTGGAATGTACTATAGGCCACCCAGCCAGGATGATGACACAAATGAATTATTCTTTAAGGAACTGAGGGATACCTCTAAATCAGCTGCTCTTGTCCTTATGGAGGACTTCAACTTGTTAGATGTTAATTGGGAATACCACGCAGCTGGTGCATCAGGCAAAGTATTGCCATCCAGTCGAGGGAGGTGATTGTTCCTCTCTGCTCTGTGCTGGTGTGGCCTCACCTTGAGTACTGTGTGCAGATTTGGGCATCACAATATAAGAAAGATATAAAGCTATTAAAGAGTGTCCAAAGGAGGGCTACAGAGATGGTAAAAGGTCTAGAGGGGAAACCATATCAGGAGAAGCTGAGGTTGCTTGGTTTGTTCAGTCTGGAGAAGAGGAGACTGTGGGGAGACCTCATCTGACCCTGAGATTAGCTCACTTGGTTAGAGCATGGTGCCAATAACACCAAGGTTGTGGGTTTGATCCCCATATGGGTCATTCACCTGAGGGTTGGACTCGATGATCCTTGTGGGTCCCTTCCAACTCAGAATATTCCCACTTCTTGTGGGACTCCACACAGCAGCTTTTCACATCTGATGGTGACCTACCTCATGGCAGAATCCACCAGTGTACAAAGTATAATGCCTTTCATCATCTGATAACTCATTATATGGCACTTCTTGAGCATGAGCCACTTCCTTAGCCAGTGCTCCAAAATCCCTGCCTTTTGGCCAGTCCATGATCTCTTCCAGGATTCCTGTGAGGTTGGGCTTCCCCAGTTGAGCTCATTATGTGATTAACACTACCCACTTACTCCACGTAGCGCTGGTTGTGTGATGTGTAGAGGGGATGTTTCCTTCAAACATCCAGTGTAGAATGGGCAATAGTGGTGCCAAGAGGGGATATGCTGCTGTACCAGCAGCTTCTGAAGCAGCCTGAATCCCCTCATAGGCTGCTAGTATCTCTTTTTCAATTGGGGTGTAGTGGGCTTCTGATCCTCAATACTCCCGGCTCCAAAACCCTAATGGTTGACCTCAGGTTTCTCCTGATGTTCTTTGCCAGAGGCTCCAGGTGAGACCAGCTGCAGTACAGAGTACATTTTGCATGGCTGGTCCTGTCCAAACAGGCCCAAGAGCTACCGCACGAGCTATTTCCTGTTTCATATACTCAGTCTTGATGTTTTTCTAGGCCCCACTCAAAATGGCTCTTCTTCTGGGTCACTCAATAGAGGGGGCTCACAAGCTGACTATAACCTGGAATATGCATCCTCCAAAACCCCAGAAGGCCTAGGAAAGCTTATGTTTCCTTGTTAGCCAGTGGAGACATATTTGCTATGATGTTGATCACATCCACAGGCACATGACGGCGTCCATCCTGCCATTTTATTCCCAGGAACTGAATCTCCTGTTCAGGTCCTGTCTCAGTCTGAAGAGACTGGAATGTTTGCTAAAGAGGATGAGTTATGAGATAGACCAAACTTCTCTCTCTCAGCAATTGTAAATTCAAAATTAAGAGGCTTTAATCGAGGAAGTGTGGAAAAACAGAAGAAATAACAACCCTTTATTAAAAGATATATGTATGTTGGCAAGAACAGTGACAGAACACAAAAAAACTAGACAATAGTCCTGTACCCAAAAGTCCCCTTCAAACAAAAGAAAAAGGTCTGAATACTTCTCTGTCTTTTAGCGCAGTCCTAATTGTGGCCTGCAGGGGGCGATGTTGGGTTGCTGGAGGTGCAGAGCCTGCAGTACGCTGTGGTGACCTGCAGGGGGCGCTGTTGGGCTCTGGCGGTCACCACGCGGGGAGGGGGTCTGGGGGGTGGTCTCGGATTGCGGGAGAAGCCAAAAAAAGAAAAATGGGGGACCCTTCCCCCAGTGGAAGAAAAGGGGAAAAGGAAAGTAGTCCACCCCCAACGGAACTCACTGTTGTTCCCAGATGACAGTGTCTCAAGGCTCCTCTTTTCTCTCCCTCAGTGGGCACAGAGCTCTCTGATGAAAACACAGTAGGCTCTGGCTGGAGTCACGAGGCAGTGTGCAAAGCCAGCCGAGACCAGTGATCCTGCTTCACCAGGACGAGAAGCCAGAAAGCCTGGTTTCCAGGCTTTTTCTCCAAAAATGCCCCCACACAGACCCTGTCTCTGTTCCAGAGAGAGAGCACCCAGCAAAAACTGACCTGTCCTGTGTGAGGGCGGCCAGCAACTCCCCCAGTGAGCCTGGGCCAGCTACCGAAATCTCAAAAACATCTCCCCCCCCCCCTCCAACCTTGATGGACCATTGGCCTGGCCAGCTAGTTCTTTTGTAAGGCTAATTGATTCCCTTCCCCCTTCCCATTCAAACTCCGTTTTTCCTACAGTGGGGGGCAGGGGGAAGAAAAAAATTCCCCTTCTCGGATTTCTAACCTATAACAGGTCTCTTGACCTTGCTTTTCTTTATGGTGAAGTCAGCTTTCAGAAGAATCTGAATCCCTCACTTTCCTTCTCAAGTACTTCTTCTGCCATGTTGTCCCACACATTCATGTCATTGATGTATTGTAGATCATAGAATCATAGGATGGTTTGTGTTGGAAGGGACTTTAAAGATCATCTAGTTCCAATGCCCCTACTGTGGGCAGAGATGCCACTAACAAGGCCAGATTTCTCAGGGCCCCATCCAACATTGCCTTGAACACTTCCAGAGATGGGGCATCCCCAGTTTGTCTGGGCAACCTCTTCCTGTGCCTCATCACCCTCTGAGTAAAGAATTTCTTCCTAACATCTAATCTAAATCTCCTCTTTTAGTTTAAAACCATTCATCCTTATCCTGTCACTATCTGCCCATATAAAAAGCCCCTCTCCCTCTTTTTTATAAGCCCGCTTTAAATACTGAGAGGCTGCAATGAGGTCTCCCCAGAGCCTTCTCTTCTGCAGGCTGAAAAACCCCAGATGTCAGCCTGTCATCATGGGAGAGGTGCTCCAGCCTTATGGTCATCTTTGTGCCCCTCCTCTGGACCTGTTCTAAAAGGTCCATGTCCTTCTTATGCTGAGGGCCCCAGACCTGGATGCAGTACTCCAGGTGGGGTCTCATGAGGGCAGAGTAGAGGGGGAGAATCACCTCCCTTGACCTGCTGGCCACACCTCTTTTGATGCAGCCCAGGATGCAGTTTGCCTTCTGGGCCGCAAGCACACACTGTTGGCTCATGTCCAGCTTTTCTACCACCAGAACCCCCAAGTCTTCCTCCACAGGGTTGCTCTCAATTAATTTATCTCCCAGTCTGTACTCATGTCTGGGATTGCCCCAATCCAGATGTGGCACCTTGCACTTGAACTTGTTGAACTTCATGAAGTTCTCATGGGCCCACTTCTCAAGCTTGTCCAGGTCCCTCTGGAGGGCATCCCTCATGGCTCAGCTTCATGTCATCTCCAAACTTGCTGACAGTGCACGGTGCACTCGATCCCACTATCTATGTCATTAATGAAGATAATAAAGACAGAGCCTTGAGGGACACCATTCATTGCAAATGAGTGTTTTAGGTCACTTAAAGAATCACTGGCAAAGGTATTGGCAAAAGCAGGTTTAATATAAAAGCAAAAGCACAACAAAGTTCATTGGCAAGTTGTCGCTGTTGAGACGGACGCGACACGGTATGGGTAGTAGAAAATTTATTAGAGAAAAAAAGAAGCCTCGAGTTGCACTTTCACAGCTCCTTTTATACAGTTTTTTAAGCACACGTTTTCTACATAGATAGGTTAATTCAAACACACACACCACAACTCTCACGGCTGATTGGTAGATTTTTCCAACTCCACTTTCCCAAAACATCTTTGCACATCTGCTCTTGTTTTTCTCCGATGTTTATACCTTTCTCAGTCACACTGTTCAAAACAAGTCCCTGTTCCCATGAGACTGTGTTCTTGTTTCTCACGGGACAGCTTTCTCCTGCTGCTTTTCTCCTCTCCTAGGGTGCATCAATATGTTGTCAGGGTTAAGGCCTCCATTTTCAGTCACCTTCTCGTTCCATCTCAGGGTCTCGGTCCAGCCAAGATTCCCCACAGCAAGGTTCACTCTGCTACTTACTAGATGGTTAAAGTACACAGAGGAAAAGCAAGCAAAAATCCAAAATCAATCAAACTCCAAAATCAACCCCAAAATTATCTATATGGAGTCTAGGGGGGTGGAGAGGGGGAAGGGTAAGGATAGGAAAGGGTAAGGATAAAAAGGAATAAGGAAGACCCTCCCATTGAGGCACAAGGTTCAGAGTAGACCCCTATGCTAAATTGAGACCTGGACTTGACCAACAGTTTAGGTCTAAAGGTTTAACGGTACTTAAACTTAATAGCAATTAACTGATAGCTTCAGTTAAACAATTTAACAAAAGATTCACATAGAATTTACTATAGCTCAACAGTAGCTCACAAGCCTAACTTACTTACGAATCTGGGAAAGCGGCATTCCTAGTACATTTGCTACAGCATATTCACACTCGCACTCACACAGACCTAAAGAGTCTGTACAAGGTACCTGTGAAAAATTCCCCTCGAGTTAAGTGAAGTACTCACGTCGGATATCTTTGCATCTTCTCAATGAGCAAAGGGTTGAGCCTTGAGGAGCTGGGGGTATCAGCCCAGGATCCGTCGTCATCATTCAGCGGTGGTCCTCCAAGTATATCAAACTTAAGAGTTTGCTAGCTCTGAGAGGCCCCCACTTAAAAGGACATTGCTGGTCACAGCCCACTGTGGTCCAGGAGAGCTCAAAGGTTCTCACTTCAGGCCACTGTTTATAGGGTTGCCAGAGAGTTGGCTTTAGTCATAATAAATTTTCATCATGGCCTCATCATGGTCAGTAACTTTCTTTGAAAGTTTGATAACAAAAGTGTTATTCTACTTGGGTTGTTATTCAGGCAAGAAAAATAAGTTTCCAAGGCTGTTGGTTAAAAAACAGGAGCTTGTTACCCAGCACTAGTTCCTGGGAACAGAGAGTATTTCTGATAAGTGCAAGACGAGCTCAGCCCAGGTGCTGTTCGTCAAGGCTGAGACCTAACGAGCATTTCTCAGATCATAGTGCAGCCTGGAGGAGGTGGTGGTGGAGGATGTACCATCACAACTCATCACTGGCCTTCACCTGGAGACAGAGCCATTGACCAAAACTCTCTGGCTGCATCCATCCAGCCAATTCCTTATCCACTGAACAGTCCACCCTTCAAATTCATATCTCTTCAATTTAGAAATAAGGATGTCATGTGGGAGTGTGTCAAAGGCCTTACAGAAGTCTAGGTAGATTACATCAGTCAGTCTTCCCTTGTCAACTGTTGCAGTCACTCCATCATAGAATGCCACCAGATTGGTCAGGCACAATTTGCCCTTAGTGAAGCCATGCTGGCTGTCTTGGATCACCTCCTTGTCTTGCATATGCTTTAACATTGCTTCCATGAGGATCTGATCCATGATCTTCCCCAGCTACAGAGGTGAGGATCACCAGTCTGTAGTTCCCCAAACTGGGCAATCATCAACCATATGAAGTTCAACAAGAGAAAGTGCTGAATTCTGCACCTGGGATGGGGCAACCCAGGATGTATGGACAGACTGGGGAATGAGATGCTGGAAAGCAGTGCCATGGAAAGGGATCTGGGGGTCCTGGTTGACAGCAAGTTGAATATGAGTCAGCAGTGCCCTGGCAGTCAGGAGGGCCAGCCATGTTCTGGGGTGCATCAGGTGAAGTATGAGGAGCAGATCCTTGCTCAGCCATGCTGGTTTCTGGCCTGTCTTGCCCGATTTCTTACATGCTGGGATGGAGAGCTCTTGTGCTCTAAGAGAAGTGTCCTTAAAGACTTGACAGCTCTGGTCAGCTCCTCTGTTCCTTAGAACAGTTTCCCTGGGTGTCTCATTCACCAACGCCTTAAACAGCTGGAAGTTCTCTCTTCGGAAGTTCTCTCTTCCAAAGTTCAGGGTCCTGACTTTGTTCTTTGCCAGGCTCACATTCCTTGAGATCACAAACTCCACCAGGGCATGGTCACTACAGCCTAGGCTGCCTCCAATCTTAACCCCTCTAATGAGCTCATCTGCATTGGTGAGCACCAGGTCCAGTAATGCATCCCCTCTGGTTGCTTTGTCTATTACCTGGACCAGGCAGTTATCCTCTACACACTCCAGGAGTCTCACGGATTGCTTACAGCCAGCTGTATTACTTTCACAGCAGACATCCAGGTGGTCTAAATCCCCCATCAGGATGAGAGCTTGTGAGCGCAATGCCTTCTGGAACTGAAGCAAGAAGGCCTTGTCAACATGCTCCCCCTCATCAGGCAACTTGTAGTAGACTGATGCCTGCTCAGCTGGTGCTAAGAAAAAAATCCAGGAGCCATTAATCGAGGGTGAGATAAGGAAAGGGTTTAATTGTGCCAAGGCAAAAGATGTTATACGACGTGCTCCGGCTGTGCCTGAGATGTTACATTTTATAACAATATCCGTCCAATCCCAAGTGTGTCCACCCTGTAACTTTTGCTCTGGTCCACCCCCTGGAATTGAGTCTGGGGTGCATTTTGAGACCCTCTCTTCATCTATCTTCATCTTCTTCGGGGCACAGAGGGCACAGAGTCACCCACTTCTTGACTCTGTACTGCGGTTTAGGCCAAGATACAAGCATTCCCCAAACAGAACAGGCCTTGCCTTGACAAGAGACTAAACATTTTCTACTGGACACAGGGGTAGGGTTGATATAGGGTACATGGAATGGGGTAAGAGGGTTAAGGAATTTGTAAACTAAAGGGTGCTACTGGCTAGAGGGATAAGGGCTGCTTTTAAAATCTACTTCTATTACTTATAAGACTTATAAGGCTTACAAATATTAGAAAAATAAAAAACCATTAGGGGCTTAAGGCATCAAGACTCCAACCACAACATGTTCTTTTTTGGTCCTGTCCTTAATTTTTACCCACAAGCTCTCAACCTGTTCGTGTCTGTTTCTCAGAGGCAGCTCTGCACAATCTATCCATTCCTTAACACAGAGGGCAATATCCCCACCCCTCCTTCCCATCCTATCTCTTTTGAAAAGCTTGTAGCCCTCAATTGCAGGGTTCCAGTTATGTGACTCATCCCACTACGTTTCTGTGATAGCAATTAGGTCATAGCTTTCTAATTGCACCATGGTTTCCAACTCCTTGCTTGTTTCCCGTATTGTGTGCATTGGTGTAGAGGCACTTCAGCTGGGCTACGGACTTCACCTTTTAGGAAAAGCCCTCTCTAATTCCTTTGGGATGATTTAGAGGTATTGCCCTGATGCTTCCTAGAGTGTTGGTGTTTTCTGGTTTCTCTGACACTCAGAAGAACATCCCCTTCCCGGTCAAATCTAGCTTAAAGCTCTGCTAATAAGTTCAGCCAGCTTGCTTACCAGAATACTTGCCTCACCTGGTCAGATGCGCTCCATCCAGTGTCAACTTGCCCGACCTCTCAAAGGTGAGTCCAAGATCACAGAACCCAAAACCCTGAGCATGGCACCAGCCATGCATCCAGTCATTCACCTGATCCATTTGTCTCCTTCTTCCTGGGTCCCAGTCTCCAACTGGGAGAATAGAGGAGAACATTTCCTGTGCTCCTGATCCCTTCAACATCTTTCCCTTTTGATGTTTTGGTATCTCCTCATTGCAGCCTCATTTGACACTACATAAAAGAGTAGGAATTTTACCAGGCTTGGTAGCCTCTTTGTGACATTGCGAATGCGGGCCCCTGGTAGTCAGCAAACCTCTCTAGAAAGATTGTCTGAATGGCAAATGGGTGCTTCCTTGCCTGTCAGTGAGGAATCTCCAATTGCTAACACCCTTTGTGCTTTTTTGGTGGCACTAGTTCTAATACAGGTGATGGTTGCACCAACTTTGTACGATTGACCTTGATTGGTCTTGATTATCATGCAGTCTTCTCCTTCCAGTCCCAGAGTGTCATATCTGTTGTGTAGGGGCACATTGGCAATGAAGGGGAGACTTCACCTTCTGCTCCGAGCAGAGATGAGAGTGCAGTCTCCCTTTTCTTGCAAATCAGCCAAGCCCATCAGCTCAGGGCTGGATGCTAACCTACCTTCTGCTTGCAATGACTTAGGACTGTGGCTCTGCCTCTTTCAGTGTATAATGCCACACATTAATCTCCTGCTAAGATTCCTGGATACTATTCTGCCTGGTGTGGTCCTTGTGCAACATGGCAACCTGCTCAAAATGTTTATCTAGCTGGGCATACTTGCACCCATGACACCAACCTCTACCTTCAAACCCCAGGGGGACTTCTAGATTCTGGAGCAATGCCTGCAGGCAGTGCCGTACCCTTACAGACTATATCTAGGAGGCGGAAAGGTCCCTGAATGATCACACTGTCCTTTTCTTATCTGTTCTGCCTGTTTCACTGCTCGCACTAGGGACAAGCCTTTCTCAAGATCCAAATATCTCATTTCAGTATCATCGAAAGAGTGTGAGCTAAACTCTAGTGGTCTCTCTGCACCTTCTGTCCCCTTTTGCCATAGGTTGCAATGAGAACCATGTTCATTGAACCCCCATTCTACATGGATAGGATCAGTTGGGTGTATGGGATAGAGCTGTTGGAACAGCCTCAGTTCTCTTAGTCATCATGGCTAGGCTTCACGAACGAAGATTTGGGAAGGGCTCTACCCACTTTTCTTGCAAGCGCGTTGGTGGCTAAAAAGGTCAATACGAGAGAGGCATGTCCAGTTGCAAGTTCTCTTAGTAATAATAATCCAATGTATTAGTGTGCTGTTTAGTCTATTCCCATTATTTTCCCTTTTTGAGCAAATTGTATAAGGGACAGGCAATAATATTAAAAACAGGAATATGTTTGTGCCAGTAACCTAAAGTTCCCAGAATTTGCTGCAATTCTTTTATGCTAGATGGATTCTGCCCGTGCTCTTATTTTTTCCAGGATGTCTGGGGGAACAGAAGCAACTCCTTTAATCCACCAGATTCCCAGTAACTTAACCTCCCGCTCCAGTCCTTGACACCTGGATGTAGGAATGTCTTGTCTAAGGCTATTAACCCATTCCTCATGATTTTTGTTGCATGCATGACCTCTTCACCACCCATTAACATATCATTGATATACTGATATATTGTAACCTTTGGTGTGTTGGAGATTTGAGTTAAAACTTTTGCCAGGGCATTTTGACCAATAGTGTGAGTGTTTATATCCTTGGGGCAGTCTGTTAAAAATATACCGCACTTGCTTCCAGGTGAAAACTAATTTAGCCTTGTCATGTTCCCAGAGTAGAATAATAAAAAACCATATCTTTTACATCTAGAGTTGCAATCCATGAGTGGGATGCTTCCTGAATTTGAGTTATCAGTTCCACGATATTTGGCACAGGAGCAGTTAAAGGTGCAATATCAGCATTCAATTGCCAGTAATAAATGTGCGAGTGATAATACCTCTTTTATCCAAATCAGTTACCACCCTGTCAATTGACATTTCTAATAATTTAATAGTTTTTGATTCATTTGAGCCCACTCCCCAGTTGTAGTCATCATCTGTATAGGACCATTCTCCATCCCCTCATGCACCAAAACTCCAAAGTGTTCCATTGGAGTGTTTCCATGACCTGCCATACAGCAGATCAAACCCTAGGATATCGGTATTAGTGGCTGTAGTGGGTTGACCTTGGTTGGATGCCAGGTGCCCACCAAGCTGCTCTATCAGTCCCCTTTCCATCTGGACAGGGGAGAGAAAATAAGATGGAAAACGACTCATAGGTTGAGATAAGGCAGTTTACTAAAGCAAAAGCAGAAACTTACACGTGCACAAGCAAAGAGGAAAATAACAAGGTTTATTCTCTACTTCCCGTTAGCAAGCAGTGTTCGGCTACTTCCCAGGAAGCAGGGCTTCAGCACTCGTATCTGTTGCTCTGGAAGGCAAACATTGTAAATATTGAATGCCCCTCCCCTTCCTGCTCCTTTCCTTAGCTTTTATATCTGAGTTGACATCATATGGTATGGAATATCCCTTTGGTTAGTTTGGGTCAGCTGGCCTGGTTGTGTCCCCTCCCAGGATCTTGCCCTCGATTGGGGGGAGGAATGTTACAGTGCTGATGCTGTGCCAGCATTGCTCAGCAGTAGCCAAAACTGGTGTTATCAACACCTTTCTAGCTATCAATGCAAAGCACAGCACTGTGAGGGCTGCTATGGGGAAATGAACTCCATCTCAGCCAGCTCCAGTACAGTGGCACCAACCAATACTTCAGCATGAGTTAGTTTCTGCTCACCGGGGAGCCACAAAGAAATTTTTGCAGTGGGGCATTCTTTAATAATTCCCTTAGTTCCTGTAACTTTCACTTTACAGAGACTTGACTGTATATTTAGGTGACCTACTGTTTCATTAGTAATTACTGACAGCTGTGCCCTTGTGTCAACAAGGAACTGTACAAAAGTTTTCTTGGATCCTATTGGGATGCAAATGACAGACTCATAATGCTTATCAAAGAGCCATTGGATAACTAAAGCCAGAAGGGCATGGTGGCTCACTGCCCTCCCCTCAGGGATGCAAGTATTTTGGTGGAGCATTTACAAAGTTAATTAAATCCCATTTCAGATCTGGGGGCACTGGTTTATCAAGAATTATTTTCTGATTTCTCGCCACTGAATTGAGCCTTTTAGTCAGCTATTGTACTGAAGCTTAGAGGTAAGCAGTGGATGCATCATATACTACCTGCCAGGGCACTCCCAGCACCACAGCTCTATGCCAAAGATCATTATGTTCCTTATCAAACTTTGGCTTGTATTTTGATTTGGATTTAGTGGTTTGGACCTGGCGAACCTATTGGGGGGAATTTGGGGCCTCAACAGTAGTCAACCCAATCCAACCCGTACAGCGCCCATAGTTCACTATCCTTTGCACTAACTCATTCCAGGTAGTTACATGTACTGGTTGTCCTCACCTAGGGTGAGCACTATCCTGATCTTGTGTATATACAGCAACTGCTGCCTTCTGGGCACGGGTCTCCCATATCCAGTCCTGTGAGTTTGCTACAATAATTTT
Organism: Neopelma chrysocephalum; assembly: GCF_003984885.1. Classification (NCBI taxonomy): domain Eukaryota; kingdom Metazoa; phylum Chordata; class Aves; order Passeriformes; family Pipridae; genus Neopelma; species Neopelma chrysocephalum. Next base: position 18,904 of record NW_020925557.1, read on the forward strand.
AAGACTATATGAAAGGCCATGGATAAGAGGGGTGTATTAGGGAGAGGTTCGAGGATGTACTGAAGCTTGAAAACCCAGACACCATTGAAAGCTTAACAAAAACCAAGATTTATTACCAAGAGGGTGGCCAACAAAACAAACGAACCCAAAAGGGAGGAAGGAGGAGAGAAATAAGCCCCAGTTACCCAGCTGTTGCCCATAAAGTTATCTTACTGACCTAGCATGCCTATAATTACCCATAGCAGAAGCAGCATCCTTGGAGAGTCAGTAAGTTCACAAAACTGGCAGGCGACCCCGCCGAAAGGCAACGTTGTCCTTGGTGTGAAGTTAACTCCCTCCAAGAAAGCACTATCTGCTTTTTATACAATTAATTGAGTGACCACAATCCCCCCAGGTGTGGCCAGCACCGCCCAGCCAGAGGCCCTCAGTCCCACCTCCTGGTTATGTAAGTGCATCTCTTCTGTGCATGCGTGAGAACTTCGGAAATCCCCTCACGCACGCACAGTATGTTTTGGGGGTCTTTCTTAATTGAGTCTGGGGGCGAGCCTTCCTCCCCTCGGCATCAAATTCTCCTTCAAATGCCCTTGGCAGACAATTAGCCAATCACAGAATACCAATTAAAACAATTTATACAAGAAGCTCTCTTCAAGGACAACTTTCCCGTTTATCAGTGCTTGTTTTCCCATAACTTGGCAGGGAAAGAGCAAAGTTTTCACAGGTAGCAGGGCCAAACACAGACCAAAAATATCAGCATAATTCACCCTGGTACAGAGGGGTCAACCTGGATGGATCAATAAGAGCTAACATTAGGGATCTCCTCAACATATCTTTCATACATAGCCTGGATACAAGCTACCTTCTGCACAGAGGCAGTCGGGTCAGAGAATCTGGTGGTTTTGATAACCAATGGGTCTCCTCTCTCTTGAAAGTCTTATTCCTTCTGCCTAATAAGCTATTTGTGCAATCAGTGTATAATCATGATCCACTGGGGTGGTAGATAAAAATACATGGGAGCCCCAGCAGCCTCCCACTTCTTTGCTTATCAGTATTTGATCTCCTCCTGTAAGGGACATTCGTCAAACATATTCTGCCTCGGATTTGTCTGGGGGTCCTGAAGTACTTCTGCTGCAATGTATTCAGTTCTGCAGGAGACCAGGGAATTGTATGCACTGTCTATGGGCATTGTCATCTCCCTCATTTGCAGTCTCTGATTTAATTAATGGTCGTAGAGGGACAGGTTCAGGAGAGGGGTCAAGGTTCTCCATGTCATCTTCATTGCTGTCTGTGGTGGTTTAAAAAAACAGTTCAGAATTAAACTCCAAATAAGCTGCTCCCCCCTTCCCCCCACCTGGTGAGAGAGCGCCAAAGGCAGAGACTACGGGTTGAGATAACAATTTACTGAAAACAAACAGCAATGGAATAAGAAATGCACAGTAACAGCAACAATATTAATAATAAAAGTATACAGAAGAGAAGGTGCTTTACACAGAAAAGGTGTTCACCACCTCAAGTCAGTTCCACATGGTCACCGAGACAAAGACAAGATGGCAGGCAGTCTCCCCAGATGGCATTGCCTGCCCCAAAGCCCAAGACAATGGGAAAACAATGACAGACAAACCCCCCAAAAGCCAGAGTCGTCTGCATTACGTCGCCTGCTTTTCCAGACAACTGGACTCGGATGTGGTTGGCAGTATTCGGCTTGGCTCAGCTCCTCTCATCTCTGGTTGGACTCAGATGGGCTTGGGCTCACCTGAGCCACTCCATTCCCTACGGCTGCTTTCCTCACTGGTGCCGCAGTATGCATATGCTCTGCTGGGCTCAGCTATGTTTGCCACTTGGAGTTGAATTCTTCCTGAGGGACAGGAAGGGATGGGCAGCATCAGGAGAAGGACAGAGTCCGCAGGGCTGGTCCCGGCAACTTCCCCAAGAAAGAGATGGAACAAAATGGCACACTTCTGGTGTGTACCCCACCTTTTTCTTCCCCCCTGAGGCCATGCCCCCCAGTGAAGACATGGGTGGTAAAGAATAGCAACCTAGCCCCTAGCCATGCCCACACAGTTCTAGGTTCCACCTCCCTGCAAGCAAACCTTGGGATCCAAGTTTTGGGATCTTTGCAATGAGCCAATTTGCGAATTTGTGGAGTCATACCCAAGGACAGTAATTGACTCAGTAAAAAATCTATCTTTTCCTATAAGTACTTTTCTCATTTTTCTGCCATCATTGATTGGTTTTTTAAGCTTCCATTCTCTGTCATGAGGGTGTCTATGCGAGCCTCCAATTTCTCCCTGACCCCCTTTTTGAAGATCACTGATGCTTTCAACACTTCATTTTCTGACTTCAAAACAGTATATTCTACATTTGCAAATTTTTTGGGGGGAGGATACTCTTTGATTTCCTTCTGTGCTCAAGGTAAACAAGCCCCAAATATTGCGCAAACTATTCCATTACCTTTACCACTTTTAATTTTTTGCCAATTCCTACATTGTTCTATCTACTCTACCACTTTATCCTCATCTTTCCAAAATGTTTGGGCCCATTCTATTCCTGCTTGGGATGGTATGCACATATATTTCCTGCAATCCTGATGAATAAAAGGAGCAAAGTTCCAAATAACAAGGTAAAGAACAAAGTGGTTAAGTAATGGAAGCAATAACCACAGGAATGTAGAAAACAGAAAATTGATGGCCTAAGTCCTTGAAGAGGGAAAACCAAAAAAGATAGCACCCTTCTTATCCAGGATTGTCACTGTCGGGATGGTCAAAAACATGACACAGTCTTCTTCCAAAAAATAGGACTTTTATTGCAACAGATCAACGACATTTATACCCCTGGTGTAACATACATGTTACATTACAATTGGTGCTTTTATGTAAATATATATCAGGATTGGTCGCCTTGTAGCAAACTCACGATGATTCAGCTTTTGCAAACTCACAGTGACTTAGCTCTTGCAGGCTCATGATGATTTAGCAAAAGTTCAGGACATCCAGCTTTGCAGTTCTGTCTTCCTTCTTCTCACTTCCCTAGCTGTCTCAGGGATACACAGGTATCTGTGTTATGTCCATTTCACTCAGGGAACTCCAGGACCAGCCAGGTTCCTCCATACAGTATGTCATATGATGAGCCAACAAACCACCATTTTTGATTGGTTCTATCGTGAGAACCTGCCTAAGTGATGAATTTTGCTCATTATAACACCCCTAGCTCAGGCGCCCCCTGCCCATAGAAAGACCCCTACTCACCAAGCATGTGTCATGATTTCTTGGGACACTATTCCTTTAAATCAAAGCTAAGAAAGGATGAGCCAATAGTAATTTAGCCAAGTAGTAACTAAGTAAGATATGCCAATAGTCTAAGATTGTAACTGTATAAGTAGGCCTGCTTTTGTGTGCCTTGGTGTTCTAGCTTTGTGGATTTACTGCCTAGCACCCCTTTCTGCACAGAACTGTAAATAAATCAAATACCTTGACTGTGTGTGGATCGGCCTCTTGTACACTGGGTGAAAGAACGCATTTTGGGACAATTCTGTCTGTGATGCCAATTTTTCTGTTGTGTTAAGAGTATAGGAATTTGGCAGAAAAGAAACCCTCTTGTTTTCCAGCAAGAGATCAGAGGGGCTGGGTGCAGCTAGGCTTAATTTCTAATTATAACCAATTCAACACTATAAGTCTGGTTGCATTCAGTAAGAATGCAAAGGTTTCTTGAAGCAAGAGAAATATAAATTCAGAATTGCTATTGATAAATGCACTTTCTGCATTAGCACTAAATATATTTTTTAAAAAAGAGGACGACCAATTGGTAATTCATTAAGCTTAACTTTACCATCAATTATGCCTAATTTTATTGTCTCAAACGTGGACTTGTTACCCGGTGTGCAATGCCAGCTCACACACCGAGGCGAGGTATTTCTATTTCTTTATTCTAGTTTGCACAAAGTAGAGAGCTAGGTGGTAACCCACAAAAGGCTGGTTCCTCGATCATCAAAACTTTACACTATTTATACATTTTAGCAAACAAGGCATCTACATTCTTTGGTTAAAAGTTACGCAGTTCTCTCATTCATTAATATTCTGTCTTTTATTGGTTAAATAGTTCTTTCACTTCTCATGCTAATTAGTCCGCATGCTCAGTCTTCTTTTGAGTCGATGGGTTTCTTGAGTCAGTATGCCATGAGTTGGTGATCACAATTTCCCCCTGCTGAAATTACCTTTTACCCAGTTAGCACTTTAGATTGATGAGTTAGCCCTATTTGTTCCTCCTTCTGGCCCTATCTTGGGCATTCTGCCAAGCATCCTTGCGGTCTATTAGTTCAGCATTCCATTGTGACTGATTTCAATAGGTATATAATCTTAAGCTCCTTTTTTCTATTCTTTGTCTACATCTGCAGTTACTGAGGTATATTAAGCGTATACAATGCACTTTCTTGATATGTAGTTTATCTGTTTAAAAACTGTACATCAACTCGGGTATCATCTGATGTAGTCAGAAGTGCAAATCTTACCAAAGAGGTGTCCCTGCTTTGGGGAGGAGAGAGAAGTAAGCCCATCAACTTGTCTGCAAAGTGGGGTGATATTCTTATCCTCTGCCATGGAGGATTTCAAATGCCAAATTTATAATGTTGGGAGAAGTGGAGGTGAGATTGTAGTCAAATATCCTGTTGCTGCTGTCATAAATGATAGGGGAGCATCCAATTTATATGTAAATGAGGGATATTGAGAGTTTTGATTGCAAAGGTTGTGGGTCTTATGCAAGGGCAGAACAAAACCATGACACATTAGTATCACTCCCTCTTCCATCAGTCTGGATTTTTATTCTAATGTTAAATTTAAAATCTAATTTAATTTAAAATTTAATATAATTTTAATTTAATGAGTACAGATGGATTAGCAGTCAATACTCTATGATCTACTACACTTAAAGTTAGTATGGAATACAAAGATAAATGCATAATCTTACTATACATGTCTAAATGTTACATGCGTGCAAAAAAAGTCACTTAGCAACCCATCAATGCCTGGTGTCAGGTAAGGGATCTCTCAGCCTCAAGGGGTAACCTTGAGAGGCATCCCTACTCAAGGGGAGATCACTGCCACACAACCAACTGCTATGGAGGGAGAGCTCAACAGACCCTGATGGCTGCACATATTGGTAGCATCAAGTGGTTGACTCATAGTCAGATTTTCTGCTGTGTTCTTGCAGTGTCAGGCACTTATAGGTCCAGTCTGCAGCCAAACCGATTTTGTGGTTTTGGTGCTGTGTTCTCACTGATAGCCTTGCACAATAGGATTAGCTTTGGTTAGGCCTACTCATTGAGAATCTGCCTGGTCCAAAGTTCAGTTAGTTCAAACAGGAGAAGTGCACCCATCACAAAGTGTTCTGTCACTGATGTGCTGCATCATCCCTTCCTGTTAACGAGGCCAGTAAAGGCTTTTGAAAGGAACTAGTAAAACTTCTATAACTTATGGTTACATATAGCTGAGTCAAGTATACAGACTTAATTTTGTTATGATTTTATAATATGCTTATTGCTGTGATGTGATTCTATGTTATTATTACATCATATGAAAAGAATACACAATTTAACAGTTTCAGGCCAAGTAGAAAATTAATAGAAATCAGAGGTTTTGGACTGTATGTCAAAGAGCATATCTAACAGATAATAGATGAAGCTGTTGAGCTTTTGGCGTTCCAGAATCAATCTTAATTGGAAAAATATCTCTTCAGAATCTCGTTGCTACCATCCTTCCATTTCTTAAACAATAGAAGAGCATCTGATCTGATATTGACCCTCAAAATACTGATAGGTTGTCCTATCTTACAGCTGTCTGTCACTAAAGCTTGATATACATCTTAATGTTCGCTACTTAAAATTGCACCCTGTGGTGGTTTGACCTTGGCTGAATGCCAGGTGTCCACCAAAGTCTCTCTATCACTTCCCTCCTAAACGGTACAGGGTTTGTGGGTCGAGATAAGGACAGGGAAAGATCACTCACCAACTACCGTCATGGGCAAAACAGGCTTGACTTGGGGAAATTAATTGAACTTATTACCAGTCAAATCAGAGGAGGATAACGGGAAGCAAAACATGCTTGACTTGAGGAAATTATTTGAATTTATTACTATCGGTCGTGAAGGAATGGGACTGCATGCACATGATTTGGTTTTCGGGATTCTCCACAGATCTCTTTCTGTGTTTCCCTTTTATTAGTGTTATTTGATAAACAGCAGCTGGTGTTGTCATTCAGTTAACCAGAATTCCCAGGATTCTTGCTAAACTGATGTTTTGACTTCACACAATCACACTAGCATTCTGTGGCTGTTTTCAGCCACAGCAAACCATGCAGACCATTAAGTGGTTTTCCGCTTTGAGAACACAGCGCTCTCTTTGTCAAAACATCGGCACTCCTTTTTGGTTCTAATTAACCGAACGCAGGTGCAGCTGGCTCAACTTGGTCCCACAGAGGAGGATAATGAGAGGTAAAACAAATCTTAAAAATGTCTTCCCCCACGCCTCCCTCCTTCTCGGGCTTAACTTTATTCCCGATTCTCCACCTCCTCCTTCCAGGGGTGCAGAATGGAGGTTACAGTCAGTTCATCATGTGTTTCTGCTGCTGCTTCCTCCTCAGGGAGAGGTCTCCTTCCCATGCTCCAGCATGGGCTCCCTGCCACGGCAGACAGTCCTCCACGAACTTCTCCAATGTAAGTGCATCCCACGGGCTACAGTTATTCATTATCTGTTCCAGTGTGAGTTCCTTCCACAGGATGCAGTCCTTCAGGCACAGCCTGCTCCAGCATGGGTCCCCCACAGGGTCACAAGTCCTGCCAGAAAACCTGCTCTAGTGTGGGCTCCTCTCTCCACTGGTCCCTGCCAGGAGCCTGCTCTAGCATGGGCTTCCTATGGGGTCACAGCCTACCTCAGGCTTCCATCTGCTCTGGCATGGAGTCCTCCACAGGCCGCAGGTGGACATCTACTCCACCATTAACCTCCATGGGCTACAGGGGGACAGCCTGCCTCAGCATGGTCTTCTCCACGGGCTGCAGGAGAATCTCTGCTCCAGTGCCTGGAGTACCTTCTCCCCCTCTGTCTTCACTGACCTTGGTGACTGGATAGTTGTTTCTCTCAAATATTCTCACTCTGGCTACAGTTTTCTTCTGTGCAATAACTTCTTTCCTTTTCTTAAATATGTTATCACAGAGGTGTTACTACCATTACTGATTGACTCAGCCTTGGCCAGCAGTGGGTCCATCTTGGCTCTGTTGGACAAAGGGGAAACTTCTAGCAGCTACTCAGGGAAGCCACTCATGTAGCCCCCCCACTACCAAAACCTTGCCACGGAAACTCAATACACACCCTGAAGTTACTGAAATAGTTCTATCACTTGGAGCAGAACTCTGAAACACATCCAGGCTATACAACAATCCTGTTGCTGAAAGAGTGGTGTTATAAGATATGAAGACTTGGAATAAAATATGGGATTGGAGTAATTAGGCTTAAGACAAGTGAATGACCACTTCCAGACAAATTTAGGTCTCTGTCTGTGATAGATATGACTTGTTTCCTCCTTGGTTGGTCAGTTGAATAACAGAACTCAGGCAAAATTTAATTCACAAATTTGTGTGCATGCTTTAAGTATTGCTTTTTCATTTATTTGTTTAAGTAGTAAAAGTAATATACCACTTTCAGTGCATGTTAAGCACTCTTCTCATACTGGGGAAGAGACTCCTCAGTACTTTTGACACTCTTGGGAAGACTTCATGGTACATTCCGTTTCTTTTTTCAGAAAGACCATGAAAGTCTTATCTGGCAATGAGCAACTTTTTCATCATGCTCCTGAGCCAATTTTAGCTAGTTTTTCCATTCAGAACCAAAATGTTACTATGGACGGCAGGAGTTCAGGAACAATGCAGACGATCAATATGATCAGCGATGTCCAATTTATTATTTAAATGAGTTAACTTTTATACAGTTTAGTTTGTTCCGGGTACATGCTTACAACAAGGTGATTGGATAGCTCAGTCTGTGCATGCATCGCATGCTTTCAGTTTATTGGATCTGAAGCTCTGTCCACGCGGCCTGAGATCATTTTTGGCATGCAAAGTCCCTTCTATTGATCCGCCTTTAGGGGCTTTCTGAGATTCTGCAGGTGTCATTATCTCCAGTTTCTCAAGGCTTTCTACTATAAACATACTATTTTCTCATATCTTATAACTATAAACACACAGCTAACGAGTATAAACATTGCATAGTTTCACACAGCTTGCAGCTTCTAAAGTCATGTCAAGCAAGGCCTACAAAATGCAGGAGAAATTGCTCAGAGAAATCTCTCTGCTCCGGCCACAAATCCCCGTTTTAGTTTGGAGCAATTTATGCTGCATTCTGTAACATTCTTTATTGTGCTTATAACATATTAACAAATACAACTACATATAACAATTACCACCACCGTTAACAAACTTAACAACTTATTGACTTCAGGGTTTGTGCTCTTAACTTTTGCTTAAAGGTGTTTCTAAATATAAGGTTTATTCTTGAGAGCTTTTATTCAATCTAAAACACTTCTGTAAATGGAACTCCATTCAATTTAGAGTTATGTGTCTTCTGTTTTTATTTAAAGGTGTTTGTGTATTTGTGAGATCAAAACATATTAATTATCATACATTCATTTTCATTTATTCACATTCACACGGTGGCCACCATCATTCAAAGACATTTCACACAAACATACTTCTGAGTTCCATGTCACTGTGTTTTATAAACTAAGAACTTATAATAATTTTCTACTACCTTATAATGTTAAAGCTTCTTAACCAAACAGATAAACTTTCTTTTACTAATACTTAGTGAATAATCTAAAGTTCACACAACGCACTCTCTTAAATTCTTAACTTCTATAATTTATGTGCCTTGAAAAATACTGAAAAATTGTGCATAATACTAAAATATTGTGCTTTAGTAATACTGAAAAAACTTAATACTGAAAAAACTGTGCTCAAAAAACTGTACTCTAATAATATTGAAGAAACTGTTAGTTACAACAGCTTCTGGGGGTGCTACTGTTACCTGCAGGAACAACATCAACCTTGTTCTAAAGTACCAGCTTCTTTCCAAGGCTTCATCCATCATGCAGGCAGCTACTGAACACCTGTGTGCAAAAAACTTAACACATGAAACACTTTTGCAGGTCAATCGAGGGGGCTGACGCTCTTCTCTCCCCCTTTCTACTTTGCAGAAGTGTGTCAAGAATTTTTTAAATCACTAATCTCTTCACCAAATACTCTTGTGCTAATAACAAAAACTCTATAGTATCTTTATTCTGTAACAGAGCACGTTGTATACTATCTATATCTTCTAACAATTCTGATAAAATTATAGGCTAACATGTTCAAAAATTTTGCTTTCATGTTCTCATTTAGGTCAGGATGGGTATTAATTGCATGATGTAACCGATCAATAAACTTCCCAAATGGCTCTGTTAGCTCCTGTTGTACTGTAGTAAAAGATGGAGCTGTCTTATCATCATGTATTGTTTGTATTGCTTTTTGTGTCAGCTCCTGATTGAGCTGCAATACTTTGTTGATAAATTGTACTTGCCAGTTTGCTTGTGCAAAATTTTTAACTCTACTAATAAGGTCTTAGTTGCAGTCTCAAGACCTGGCAAATTTTTTCAGCCTCTGACTGGTTATTGCTTTTCTGATCACAACTCACAGCTGTGCTACAAAAGCTGTTTCAGCTGAAAAGCACAGATTCTTTTAATAAGCATAAAGTAAGATATATGGGTGAAAAGAAAAGAAGAAAGCTGGAAAAAAAAAAGGCATGATGTAGAGAAGTCAGGAGTTTCTCAAAACATGAATAACGATGGGGAAGGAAGTCCCTTGGGTCAGAGTATCTCTCAGGATCAAAATAGTACCAAACGGACTCTATCAGAGGATAAGGATTAGAGCTCTGATTGTCAATTCACTGCTTATCCCTTGCTGCAGTGCCAGGCTATGAGCTCCAAAAGGTGAAGTAGTTATAAAACTGTAACTGCTGGTGGGGAAAGAATAACGTGTTAGCTATCATTTTAATGTCACAGGGTGTTATCACCATAGAAGAAAACAAATGCTATAACACAGATGTAGTATAACTCAATTTCAACCTATACTGAGTAATTGTAGATTTTGCTTCTTTTAGCATTTTCTAATCTAAGGCTTGATAGCTTCTATTTTCTCCCACATCTATTATAACTGGAAATGCGTTAGGAGTTAACAACACAAACTTTCCCTCTATCATAGCATTTCGCAGAATTCCCTTCTGTCTCTGCACCGGACCCTCCCCACTCTCGCCAGCCCTTGATCCCCCAAACAGCAGATTTACAAATCGTCCCAGCACGGTCCCCCCCCCTCCCCTCCAAGAATGGATTCTGTGGAGGTGGTGGAATCGACAAAAAAGGCTTGGGGGAACCTGCCCCTGTATGGGGGTACGGGGAGCCGGCAATGGCAGAGGAGGTGCAGAGGGCTCTTGTCGCCTCAACTTCTTTTCTGCCACAGATGCCTCCAAAGCTGCAGCTGCGCCTGGTTCTCTGAGTCCCTCTTTCCGTCCTCGTAGTCCGATTTCGAACTCGGGGACGGGGGCGCAGACAGCGGCAGTGGCAGATAGGGCGGCACGGCAGTGTGGGCTGGTTCGTAGCCCCTTCCCCCCCCGTTTTTTCTCGCCGAGGCTGTCTCGCCGAGTTCGGCGGGGGAGGGTGATGGCTGCGGCGGCTTTTGGCGGCTCGGGGTCGGCGTTGCGCGGCGATGACGTACAGGGCGCGACGGCGGTCGCTCAGCCTGGGCTATGGCAGCAGGCGCAGTCGCAATCGCGGCAGCGGCGGCAGCGGTGGGCGCGGGCACGGTTGGGCAGGCGGCAGCGGTGGGCGCGGGCAGGGGCAGCGCAGCGGCAGCGCTGACAGGGCTGACGGCGCATGGCGGCGGGGGGCTATGGCAGCGGTGGGCAGAAGCGGCGCGGCGGCAGCGGCTCCTGGCCAAGGCGGGGCCGGGGGAGCTCCCTCGGCCCGGGACTCTCGGCCGGGGCTCGGCGCGGGCACAGGAGCGGCGGGGGGAGCGGCTCCACGTGGCAGCACGGCGGGGCCGGGCACGGCTCCAGGCAGGAGCGCGGCAGCAGCCTCAGAAGTGGCGGTGGGAAAAACGGCGGCGGGGGGGGCGGTGGATGGCTCGCCGCAGGGGGAGGTGCTGCTGGCAGTGGCCTCCCTGGCGTCCTGCACAGAGCTAGAACTTTCTGAGGCTGAGGACGAACTGCTGCTGGGGCCGCTGGCTTACGGTCGGGCAGGAGCCTGCACTTTGGAATTTGCCGGTAGCGCAATCGGTGGAATAGTGAATAAAAACTGAAAAGCTGACCCGCTCTCTATGCTTTCAGTTTTGCTGCTCGCTAATGCAGCATAGGCTGAAGCTATAACTTGCCTCTCAGTTCTCATAGATTGCAGTGTTTCGGTCAGCAGCCGCCACAACGTAAGATAGCGAGCTGCTTCCTTAGATCTTTTTGTGATCTCTTCCCACAGTTGCTTCCCTATAGTTTCCCATTCTGGAACTTCAAACGCAGCATTTACTGTGGGGATTAACCCCTTATTTCGGACCCAGTTTAGCAACCTTCTAAGGGTGCCTCTATTATAAGATAACTCTCTCTTAGAGAGAATATATTGAAGGAGCTTCGGCACTGCCTTTTCTTCTTTGCTATGTGCTATCCCCATCTCCTCTCCGACCACTCACCTGATCAGGGTGAGATTCCAAGTCGACTGTGGCTCGAGCTCTTTTTCTCGGTGCCGGGGCAGCACCCTCACGGCCAGCTTTCCTGCTCCCTCTTTCTGTTGCCAAAGCTGTTCTCGGGGAACACGGCAATCTGAAGGGTCCCTGTTCGGCCGCCACTTATGGACGGCAGGAGTTCAGGAACAACGCAGATGATCAATATGATCAGCGATGTCCAATTTATTATTTGAGTTAACTTTTATACAGTTTAGTTTGTTCCGGGTACATGCTTACAACAAGGTGATTGGATAGCTCAGTCTGTGCACGCGTCTCATGCTTTCAGTTTATTGGATCTGAAGCTCTGTCCACGCGACCTGAGATCATTTTTGGCATGCAAAGTCCCTTCTATTGATCCGCCTTTAGGGGCTTTCTGAGATTCTGCAGGTGTCATTATCTCCAGTTTCTCAAGGCTTTCTACTATAAACATACTATTTTCTCATATCTTATAACTATAAACACACAGCTAACGAGTATAAACATTGCATAGTTTCACACAGCTTGCAGCTTCTAAAGTCATGTCAAGCAAGGCCTACAAAATGCAGGAGAAATTGCTCAGAGAAATCTCTCTGCTCCGGCCACACGTTACCTACCTACTGAGGTGTGCAAAAGGTATTTAGAGGCAATGGTTATGTTGCTGTTTCCTAAAGCTAAGGAAAACAGATTAATGTGTCCCAGAAAGACCAAAGAAATCTGTTCTAGATTGCTTTTTCTAGATTGCCCAGAGCTATGGGGAAAGTGGACAGAAAAGCAATGTGCCTTTTTTTTAATTCATTGAAGTTTATGCCTTAGAATAGTGAACTTAAGTGCTACAAGTCTGACAGGTGTCTTCAAGCATACACCTGTATTTGTCTCCAGTGAAAATGTTAATTATCACCCTTGCAGTAAGTGCTATTCTCTAGTAGCAAAGTTCAAAAGAAAAAGTTTTTTTGCTGTGTCAACTTTAACTTGTACTTGCTATTGACTGTCAGAACAAGCAAGGAAAAGTTGAGCAATCTAATGTATTAAATAGTTTCACAGCAACTCATAGCTTCTCTGGGAAGAAAAATAAGCCTCTGGTGGTTATATCTAATGGAGGATGGAGAAAATACATTGTGTTTACAATATCAATATACTCAAACTTTCAGTTAAGTCCCAGTCTATATAACTCTCTAGGACAGTTTGCAAGCAATTTGTGACTATAGTGGGGCCGTTCTGGCACTTTACAGCTGAGGCTTGAGCAAAACTAAAGCTCTGCAAAAAGTACAAATACTGTTAATGATGTTCATCTTAATTGTCAGTATTGAATACTTTCTCATGCTCCCATGATATTTTGAGGTATTAAGTTTCTGTAAAGCATTCTTGTATATGTCAGATGTTTTCTGTTAATACATAATATTAAAATCAGTTATGACAAACTTGCAGCAGTTTTTAGTGAATGAGAACTAGAAATTTCCCTCTTCAACTCATATTTGTACAATCAATAGTTTTTAGATCCAAGCAGAAATGCAAAAAATTGCAAAAAGAAGGAGTTGCACTAATTTAACTTCTGGGTGGATGAGTCCTGTAGAACTAATATAGGTCAAAGGCTGTCTAGCCAACAAATAAATAGTTCATTTAAATTGGTTGTTGTTAGAACAGGAAGCCTTCACTGAGGTGTTAAAAATATCAAGTATATTATTTTAATACTGTGCAACATAGATTTATGGCAAATTATGACACCTTAAGTTTCATATAAACAAACTAGGTTAGAAAACTGTCGCGACGGAAAGCCACGAACTCTCAATGTGAGAATCCAGGAACTTCGTTTATTGTAGATTGACAGCAGCTTAATATACACTCTATAATAGGTTCATCCATATTACAGGGATTAAGCTCATTATTGGTACTTGTCAAGTGGTGATATCATCTTAACTCCCTTGCTTTGTTTACACAGGTGGCTTATCAGTTGCCTTTGTTTTGGTAATGCCAACCTCCTGTTTATCACCCAGCTTTAGCACATCAAAGACACTGTTGCTTTCTTATGGCCTTGCCGTCTCAGAGGTTCACACGAGCTAAGGCAAGAGGTTCACACGAGCTAATTCCTTACATTTCCCCGTTTTTGTTTTTTGTTTTTTTTTTTTTTGTTTGTTTTGTTTTTATTTGGCACCACAAAAATCTTATTAGCAGAAACCATCGTAAACCTTTCTTAACAAGACTTAAAACCTGTTGTGACATTGAACCAAAAATAGACTGTAACCTGCTTTGTGTGATCTGGTCACCAAAAGGTGTTTGTGAATTTGTGTTCATATATATACACTTATTCATATTCACCCACACATGTATACACTTCCATTCACCCACATCCACATGGTGGCCACCAGCACTCAAACACATTTCATACAAGCATACTTCTGTGTTCCATGTCACTGCGTTCCACAAACCTAAGAAATTATATTAATTCTTTAGTACCTTATAATGCTAGAGTTTCTTAACTACACAGATAAAACTAATCAGATAGATAAGCTTTCTTTTACCAATGCTTAGTGAGTAATCTAAAGGTCACACAACACATTATACTTAATATTCTTACTCTCTATAATTATGTGCTTTAAAAATACTAAGAAATTGTGTTTAATAAACTGTGTTCTAATAATATTAAAACAACTGTTAGCTACAACAGCTTCTGGTGGTGTCACAGTCACTTGCAGGAATAACATCAACCTTGTTCCAAAGAACCAGCTTCTTTTCAAGGCTTCATCCATCATGCAGATAACTAGAAAACACCTGTGTGTAAAAACTTAGGGCTGGCAATGGCAGAGGAGTTGCAGAGAGCCCCGTCACTTTAACTTCGAGTTTGCCACAGATGTCCGCAAAAGTTTTCTGGCAGCTGTACTTGATTTTTTAAGTCTCTCTGTCTGCTCTCGTAGTTCGATGTCGGACTCGGTGACGCGGGGAGCAGGCAGCGGCAGCAGCGTGATGGTGCGGGCCCGCTCGCGGCTTTTTTCCCCTCCTCCCGTTCCTACCGAAATTGTCTTGCTGGGCTTGGTGGAGACGGGGTCGCGGCAGCGGGAATTGCTTTCGCGAACGGGCAGGCGGCGGGGGGCACGGCCCGGCAGGCAAGGCAAGGCACGGCGGCGCCGGCAGCGCACAGAGGTAGCGCACGGTGGCGGGGGGGCTGTGGCAGCGGCAGGCGGAAGCGGCGCGGCTCCTGGCCGAGGCAGCTCAGGGCGACTCCCGGCTCGGCAGCGCTGGCACAGGAGAGGTGGGAGGACCGGCTCCATGCGGCAGTACATCGGAGCCGGGTTCGGCTCCAGGCAGCAACAGGGCAGCAGCTTTAGAAGCAGCGACGGGAAAAAACGGCAGCGGGGGCGGCGGAGAGCTCGCCGCGGGGGGAGGCAGAGCTGGCAGTGGCCTCTCTGGCGTCCTGCATAGAGCTAAAACTGTTTAGGGCTAAAGACAAACTGCTACTGGGGCCGCCGGCTGACGATCGGGCAGAAACCTGCACCTTGAAATTTGTCGGTAGCACGATTATTGAGATAATGAATAAAAGTTGAAAAACTGACTCGCTTTCTTTGCTTTCAGTTTCGCTGCTCGCTAATGCAGCACTTTGATCTCTTCCCCTAACTGGTCCCTTATAGCATCCCGTATGGACACCTCAAAGGCAGCTTGAACAGTGGGGATTAATAACCCTTTGAGGGCTTTTTCGTCATAATTAGAATCTCTCTCAGAGAGAATTAAACAGAGGAGCGTTCGCACGCCTCATCTTCTTATGAAAGAGCGGACCCCATGCCCCCCTTCAGCCGCTCACCTGACCAGGGTGACATGCCGCTTGTATTGCGGTTCTGCACGCAGCTTTAAATTCTTGACGCCGGGGGCAATGTCTCGTCTATCGTCTGTTTTCCTCGGCTCTTTCTGTTCGCCCTACGTCCCTCAGAACGGCGAAATCGGAGTCTCTGTTTGTCCAGGCACCTGCTAGTTCCTTTTTAGAGTCTATACCCTAAACTCCTCGCTTTTCTGAAAAGCATTGGAGCACTGATAGTGCCGCCTGTCTCTCTATTACCTAAAAAACATGTTACCACGCTTTGTGCAGCCCTTTCCACGAGACTTCTTGCAGCTTTGTCGGCGGGCCTCCTTCTTCAGGAGTAGTCCCGGGCGCTGAGTCCAACTATTTTGTTGCCGGAAGCGCGGAACTTAACTCTTTCGCCGTCCAAAATCCCCAAAAGAGAGGCGTTTGGCGGCGGCAGGTTTGAGCTCTTTTCACTACCTGGGACGTGGAGCGTAACTCTTTCGCCGTCCAAAATCCCCAACAAAGAGGCGTTCGGCGGCGGCAAGTTGAGCTCTTTCTCGTCCAACTCTTTCGCCTTCTTGTGCTGCACAGCAAGACCGACCGAAACTACTACATCCGACCGCGGCTGCAAGAACCCGACTTGGTTCTCGGGAGTCCGACTTGACTCCAGCCCAGAAATCTGACTTGATCTCTAGGGACCCCACTTGATCCCTGTACACGGGCGCCATATTTGTCGCGACGGAAAGCCACGAACTCTCAATGTGAGAATCCAGGAACTTTGTTTATTGTAGATTGACAGCAGCTTAATATACACTCTATAATAGGTTCATCCGTATTACAGGGATTAAGCTCATTATTGGTACTTGTCAAGTGGTGATATCATCTTAACTCCCTTGCTTTGTTTACACAGGTGGCTTATCAGTTGCCTTTGTTTTGGTAATGCCAACCTCCTGTTTATCACCCAGCTTTAGCACATCAAAGACACTGTTGCTTTCTTATGGCCTTGCCGTCTCAGAGGTTCACACGAGCTAAGGCAAGAGGTTCACACGAGCTAATTCCTTACAGAAACCACTGCAACTTGTCTTTAGAGGTGATTTTACAACTGATCAAACCCCACTAGATAATGAAGAAAGGTTACATGCTGCCTGCATTGTACCCATTCTTTAGCTGAAAGACACTTTCCAATGCTATCAGGTCCATGAAATCCATTTTGTTATCTAATATTTGAACTTTTTTAAATCATAGGTATCTACAAAGAACAGTAAAGCACCCTACCTTGTTGCAGGATCCAGATTTAAGGCTATTCTTGGAAAGTTCTGAGGTATTTAAAGTCTTTTAAGTTCCTTATTTGTTTCCAGATATGGTAAGTAATGCATTCTTTGTATTGAGACCTAATCTCCTAAATTCACATGAAATCAATTTGAATTGCACCCTTCATGGGACAGAGTGACAAAAGGATACTTAGGTAATTGTATACAAAGCCTACTGCCTCTACCTCTGATAAATCTGCTGTTCAATTACTTCTGCCAAGTGAGTTGGTCTTTCTGGTTCTGAGTGAAGCTCATCATACACAGAGTGAAAATCCATAATCAGTGCTACCGAGGGTTAATTAACATCATGAATTAAACTGGCTTGGAAGCAGTTCTTTCCTCTAGGGGTCAAGCCAGAGGTTTATTGGCATAATGTGAGCAGGCATGCAGTGCTGCTGGCCACGCTAGATGTTTTGTGGATAGAGGACCTCAGTCACCAGTGCTATCAATCTGGCACCTTTCATAAAATGAAATATATTGTGGAACAGATTATCTGTTATGTCTCCAAAAACATAAGTCTATAAATGTGCATAGTGGATTTGCTGTTATAGTGGATTGTCTTTCAGCCAATGTCAATATCTTAGCTATGCTAATAAGTCACAGAAGCCTTGATTGATAGATAACTTCAAGTGTCAATGCTGTTGACACAAAGTATCAGATATGAAGGGTAAGTGGACTGATAGACTAATGTTAACAAATAATAATATCAATTGCAAGTTTCTTAAATTATTCATGAGGATTTCTAAGTACCTCAAAAATGCACAGTTCTCTCAATACTCATGAGGTAGGTTTTGAAACTTAGCCTATATTTAAAAGCAAAAAGACATCAACTTTCTATGATCTGTACACAGTGTGAATCTTGCATTATAATGAAGTGTTTTACAGAATTTATGTATCTAATTATAAATCTAAGCTTTTCTGTTTCTGTAATGGCAGTTTATTCTTTGTAGTATATAGCTGACTAGTTAGGGCCTTTGGCTAGTTCATAACTTCTGGCAAATGGGGGTTTTGTTCCATTTAAATGTAAAGGTATAGAAGAAAAGTAAATTGTATTAAGTTTTCCTCTGAGAATGTAAAAATAGTAAAACCGAGGAATTGGATTCCACTATATTGTAACATACAGGAGTAAGGAAAATAGATTATCCTTTTCTCCCTCTTGTACCCAGTTAAACCTCTAGCCTTTTAACCAGTCTGCCCTTATTTGTCATTCATTTCCAGCTGCCTAGAGCTGTTAACACCCAGGCTCTGAGTGGAGCAGGAATATTGAGGATGGTAAACAAGGCTGCTGATGCTGTCAACAAAATGACAATTAAGATGAATGAATCAGATGCAGTAAGAGCTCATTTTTTTTACTTGAATAATGAATCAAATTAATAAAGCTCAACAATTGCACTTTAAAGCTATAGAAATAGAAAATAAGATAGTAATTTGCTTATTGGCTTTGATTCTTAGATGTATCATTTGACCATCCTAGCAATAAATGGATAATTTGCTTCTTTAAAACAAGGAATGCTGTTGGTAATCTAAATTATAATCCTAGACTCTTTCCTCTTTTGTCAGTGGTTTGAAGAAAAACAACAGCAATTTGAGAATTTGGATCAGCAACTTAGGAAACTTCATGTCAGTGTTGAAGCATTAGTCTGCCACAAAAAAGGTAACTACTTTTAGGTGAATGCATGAGCTTAAGTGCTTAGAGCTTTAGAAAATGTTAATGAAACAGGAACTTAGTATGTCAGAGCTCTTAACTAGCAAATAGTTTTGCAGTAAATTTTAATGCAAAAGTCTTCTAACTACCTTTTTGTTTAAACTGCTCTAGCATTTCTGGTATATCTGTTTTTAACCTTAATTTTATCCAAAATATATATCATACCTTCCATCGAACTTGAAAGTTAATGTATTGATTAGCATGGGGTTTTTTCTTGCAGAGATTTAATAGCATAACTAGCAAGTGATATGCTACAGTAGACATCAATAAATGTATCTAGATCTCATGGTGTCACCTAAACCCAAGGGACAGATAGGTTCTTTTAGGGATTATGACAGCACTAAGTCATAGTTACAATTAAAGATTTATTTTTCTTAACAGGATTTTATGATTAGCATAGCATATAATTTATAATCAGAATAGCACAAGATTTCTATAAGCAGAATCAGTGTAGTATAATTTTATAAGTAGCATAGTACAGAATTTTATAGCACCACTTAGCTTATGGTTTCTAATCACCTGGACCCTCTGCAGATAAGGTCAAATCTTAATACTTGGTTTGCTGTATCAATATAACAATCATAATCTAGATTCAAAAAACATATAAAAAGATACTTGTCACTCAATCCTCAGAGGAAGCAGGTGATGGTAGAGGCATCCCTGGCCACTGGGAGGTCACAGGTCTCACTGTCCAGCAGCAGTTCTAGTCCAAGTTCTCACTTAGGACTTGTAACTGCTTCATTACTGTTACAACACACCCCTGAAGGCAAGGGTAACCCAGGTTCTTATTAATAGATCCCTTGAAGCAGATTAGAATGAAATGACACTGAATGACCAGTGTTTATATATATATATATATATATATATATATATAGGGTTTATTTTAGAACAATTTGGTTGCAAAGGGAAACAGGTATGTAGCTTGGTTGTTGTAGTTTCGATGTTTGTTGGTCAAAGTGATGGTGATGGTCCTGTCGAAGTGATGGTCAAGGTTGGGGGTGGGGGAAAAAGCCTGTGAAACAGAGTCCATTGGGTTTATATTATGCTTAGGCTAGGCGGAAACGCCCTGGTACCTCCCCCGAGGCAGGGAGTTTTACACTTGATGATGTAATACTGGATCACAGGACATTTCAGGACTCTTTGATACCTTCTAAGATGTTACATCTGCCTATTACATCAGTGCAGTTGAGTCCATTATACCCCATTGTGGCCCATCAGCAGAGATGAATACCTTTAGGTTAGGTATGAATGTCCCCATGCTTCCCTGGAGGGGAGTTATCACAGCTGAGTCACTTGTGTAAGGACAAAGAAACACTACTCTGCCTCACAGGATTTGCCTCTT
Organism: Neopelma chrysocephalum; assembly: GCF_003984885.1. Lineage (NCBI taxonomy): Eukaryota > Metazoa > Chordata > Aves > Passeriformes > Pipridae > Neopelma > Neopelma chrysocephalum. Next base: position 38,784 of record NW_020925557.1, read on the forward strand.
TCCTTATCTTGTTCAACACCCAGCACGCCCTCAGCACCTGGGATAATTGGACAGTGGTACCACCTTTATCTTATCTCAAGTTACAAATTCTCACAGTCCAAATTCCAGTTAGTAGGCATATTTGGGGAGGGGCAGGCTTTGGTGGTTGAAGATGAGCAGCTGCTTCTTTGCATAGTTTGCTACAGTGGACAAAAGTCCTCTGATGATCTTAACAATGTTTAAGCCATTAACCATTTCAGTCTCCCACAGTTATGCTTCCCTATTCTGTGACAGAGTCATCAACAACACCTGGTTATCTGGGTTGCCTGAGGCCTTCAAGGCTGGTAAGGAAGGGAGTAGTTAGCCTGGTACCCAGGAATCTTGAGGCTCATAGGGAGGGAAAGAAGAAATCTGTTTAATTCATCTACTTGGTTCACAGGACCTTCAGGGCCTCATAATGAGGGGAAAGGGAACGAATACATAACCAGCTCGGTAACAGAGAATGGTTGTTTGTCTTATAAAATGACATTAGTTATGCTAACCATATTACCAGGGGTCGTGAGCAGGGGGTACCTGTCACACCCCACCCCCTGACACCATCACAAACAGAGAAGGATGCCAGTGGTAGTGGTACCATCACCTCTTGCCCACGGCCTGCAACTTAGTAATAAGGTCATAAAGAGGATTCCACAGCAATAATGGGCTGCTTGTTGTCCCAAGGCTGTTCATACGAGGAGGAAGGAGAGTATAAAACATTGATTTTTAGTAACTGATATGCATAAAGATTTAAAGCAAGATATAATGCAAAATAACGTAATTGCAACAGACATAGTAAGAGCTAGTATTAACAGAACATGACAGACCCATGCTCTGAAGTCAGGTAACCAAGACCACAACCAAAACCAGGCAGTTGACAGACCTTCTGACAAGGGTTGCTCAAGTCATTTGGTGAAAGGTATGAACTTGTCTGTGAATTATGTTTATATGATATTTGATTTGTTTAGATTTGTTAGTATAAAAACAAGTGGTAGTTGACAGTACACATACACCTCCTTGTGATGTTAGAAGATAATCTATGGCCCAACAATTTTGAATAGCTAATTGTGATATAGGTCTAAATAAGTGTTTTTACCAGGGGATCAATCACAAAATGCTTATGGCATACAGGCTAATGGTTGCGTAAAAAGGGAGTAGTTAAATTTTTGGTTTGGAATGCACAGGGAGCAAGATGTGCTATGGTACAAGTACTTCTCACTGTTGTGGAAGACTTTTATGTGTTTGTGCTACAGAGTCAAAACTATCCGGATGCTAGAATGATAGGCCACCCATTTGATTTTATAAGAATATCTAGGGAAATATTCCTCACACCATTGATAAGTCTCCTTTTCACTGTCAGGATGATCAAATTTGAATAGGCAAGTGTGGCTTATTCAAATAGTGTGATCAGCAATTGGCATATATACAGCCGGTCATGTTATGCCACTTACCAGTGGTCCAACTGTTGTTAGTACTTAACCAACCTATATGGCCAGTCTTCGCGAACGAAGATTTGGGAAAGATCTTTACCCTTCGAGCCTGCGCAATGGATTTTTTAGGTGAGACACTGTGCGCTGAACTGAGCCCACCCTTTAATCCTAAGGTTCATCTGCCGGGGCCGAGCGAGCTTGGACAATGGCAGCGAGGACCTCAGGACGTAGGTTTGTTTAGAGTGACCTTCTCTTAGATGGATGGCCTTACAGGGCTGACGAGCTCTATCTGCCCAGGGGAATTCCCTGAGCAAGAATCGAACCCGGGCCACGGTGGTGAGAGCGCCACATCCTAACCACTAGACCACCGGGGGCCCCAACCAACCATTACTCTGTAGAATGTAAAATGTAGAATTAGGACCAGTGAAATTACAGAATCTTTGGCAAAATGTACCATAAATATTCCACTCAAGATTCCAGAGTTGTGAAATATTTAAAACAGCAGTGTTTTGTTTTTACAGATTGATGTGGTTTTTAAATTGGAGTAATTACAAACTCTGGTTCAATTACATCATATCAGTTGAAACTGGATTTGCATCCAGTTGTAGAGCAGAGTAGAGTCACAAAGGCTTGTTTCTCCCACACTGAATTTGTGTGTTCAAGCATTGTAATGAACCATGGGGTTTTATCATGCAAATGTGCTTTAAAAGGTTGGATTTGATAAGTTGGAGGGTTGGGAAGTATGCGAATTTAGATTGATACCAAGATGTTTCAGGAACAGATTCAGATAACTGTGCAAAATTAGTATCTGAAGATTGAGGATGGTGTAAACAATACCGTAGGGACACAAAAGTTAGATCCAGAAGATTTATTCAAGGAGGAAAAAGAGTTTTCGCTCAAGGAAGTTTTTGCTGCTAGGAGAACTAGGCCTGGAAAAGATCAGTGTGGGAAAATCCCATTTATTACACCTACTGATGTTTATTCTCTGCCTGTTTTGAGAAGTAGGATTTCTGTCTAGAGATAACACTTTCTCACAGACATGTGTCAAACCAATCCACAAAAAGGGCCGGAAGGAGGACCAGGGAAACTACAGGCCCATCGGCCTGACCTCAGTGCCTGGCAAGGTTATGGAGCAGATCGTCTTCGGTGCAATCACACAGCACCTATAGGATGGACAAGGGATCAGACCCAGCAGCACAGGTTTAGGAAGGTCAGGTCCTGTCTGACTAGCCTGTTCTCCTTTTATGATCAGGTGACCGCCTGATGGATGAGGGGAAGGCTGTGGATGTGGTTTACCTGGACTTCAGCAAAGTCTTTGACACCGTCTCCCATAGCATTCTCCTGAAAAAGCTAGCAGCCCACAGCTTGGACAGGGGCACTCTGTGCTGGGTTAAGAACTGGATGGAGGGCCAGGCCCAGAGAGTGGTGGTGAATGGTGCTGCATCCAGTTGGCGGCCGGTCACTAGTGGTGCCCCCCAGGGATCAGTGTTGGGCTCAGTTCTATTTAATATCTTTATTGATGATTTAGATGAGGGGATTGAGTCCACCATCAGCAAATTTGCAGATGACACTAAGTTGGGGGGGAGTGTTGATCAGCTGGAAGGCAGGAGGGCTCTGCAGAGGGACCCGGACAGGCTGGAGAGTTGGACTGATTCCAGCGGGATGAGGTTCAACAAGGCCAAGTGCTGGGTCCTCCACTTTGGCCACAAGAACCCCATGCAGTGCTACAGGCTGGGCACAGAGTGGCTGGAGAGCAGCCAGGCAGAAAGGGACCTGGGAGTTTGGATTGACAGGAAGCTGAACATGAGCCAGCAGTGTGCCCAGGTGGCCAAGAAGGCCAATGGCATCCTGGCCTGTATCAGGAACAGTGTGGCCAGCAGGACCAGGCAAGTGATTCTTCCCCTGTACTCAGTGCTGGTGAGGCCACACCTGGAGTACTGTGTCCAGTTCTGGGCCCCTCAGTTCAGGAAGGATATTGAGGTGCTGGAGCAGGTCCAGAGAAGAGCAACAAGGCTGGTGAAGGGACTCGAGCACAAGTCCTATGAGGAGAGGCTGAGGGAACTGGGGTTGTTTAGCCTGGAGAAGAGGAGGCTCAGGGGAGACCTCATCACTCTCTACAACTACCTGAAAGGAGCTTGTAGCCAGGTGGGGGTTGGTCTCTTCTCCCAGGCAACTATCAGCAACACAAAAGGGTATGGTCTTAAGCTGTGCCAGGGGAGGTTTAGGTTAGATATTAGGAAGAAATTCTTTACAGAGAGGGTAATCAGGCATTGGAATGGGCTGCCCAGGGAGGTGGTGGATTCTCCGGTTCTGGAGGTTTTTAAGATGAGACTGGATGTGGCACTTAGTGCCATGGTCTAGTAACCATGGTGGTAGTGGATCAAGGGTTGGAATTGATGATCTCGGAGGTCCCTTCCAACCCGGCTGATTCTATGATTCTATGTTGTGAGGCCCCTGCTGGGAGAGAGGGAGACCATAAAAGGACAGGAGAGAACACAGCCTTGAGGTGCTGTTCTAACAACACCAGAAATAGGCTTGCTGGGCACTTCTTTCATCTGCTGCATGATCATTCAGTAATACATTGCAGTGTATTCAGGGTTTCCAACTTCAGAATAAACTTTTCTTTAATACCTTAGCTGTGGTGTGGTCCTCTTGGTTACCTGCGCACATATCAATTCTCTACAAATACCAACAGTTTGATTAATTACCCATTTGAGAGATGATGTCCATGAACTGAATGACACGATTATTATTCCAGTCAAGAACAGCGTCACCCTGACAAAAGCCACAGGCTGACAGTGGAACTTTTAAAGGTTTTGTTGTTTGGAGAGCAGAAAAATGAGCTTATTCCATCAGGCATCTGGTGTGTGTCTGTTTCAAAAGCCTGTTTAGTTTTGCCCTGTATCCAGCTTTTGCCTCACAGAATATCCATACACAATATATTTAGGTTTCTTAGTAGCATTTAGTATTGGGGGGCAGGGACAATGATGGGGAGTGGAAAAGGGAAATTCCAATTTTACCCTAACAATTGAATAAGGAACCACTACTTCATTTATCCATTTACTCATATTTTCTGATGTTTCAGAGGGATGACTCCAGGACATGATTCTGCTTTAATCATGGATGATTGCACTCCAGTATCTATGAGAAAAAGAGTTTTTAATTTATCATTTACTATGGCTTCTTCCAGTTTGAATCCTTGGTCTAGTTTCCCCAACACTTCTTTCTGATAGGAGACAAATAGATATTTTTGTGGTTTGAAGGAGTTTCCCTGTATGGGAGGAGTACTAGGCAAAGGTGTAGATAACTTTTCCTCCTTTTCTCTTTCTTTCACTAGAAATTTTAGTTTTTGAGAGAAGAAATATCCATAAGCTTAATATTTTAATCATCTATGTAGCAGTTTTGTAAATACTGTTTTCCATTGATGCCAGCAGCTGATGCTAAAGAAAAAATCTCAGGAGCAGTTAATTGAGGGTGAGATAAGGAAAGGGTTTAATTTATGCCAAGGCATAGATGTTACAGGACGCGCGCCGGCTGTGCCTGTTACATTTTATAATACTATCTGTCCAATCCCAAGTGTTTCCACCCCGTACCCTTTGCTCTGGTCTGCCCCGGGCCCACCCCCTGGGAATTGGGTCTGGGGACTTTTTGGGACCACTTCTTCCTCACCATCACCATCTTCAGAGCACAAAGGGTACACGGTCACCCAGTTCTTGACTGTGTTCTGTTGTTCAGGCCAAGATATGAGTGTTCTCTAAACAGCATAGGCCTTGCCTTGACAAAAGACTAAACATTTCTACTGAATTCAGGGGTAGGATTGATATGGGGAGCATGGAATGGGGTAAGAGGGTTGAGGAATGTGTAAACTATTATGCTACATGGTGAGGGATAAGGGCTGTTGCTTCTAAAATCTACTTCTACTACTTAACTACCTATAAAACTTGTAAAGCTTACAAAATTAGAAAATTAAGAAACTAAAAGGGTCTTAAGGCATCACCATCAGATGATTTTTTTAGTATAAATTAAATAAATCAAAGTTTGATTTGTAGTACATAAAAGACCATAAATGTACCTTCTGACACAGATGCGTTATGTTTATGTGGTCACCTTTCAACTCTGCCCTTTTAAAAGTACATGAAAATGTGTGGCCATGTCGGCGAAGACTCCAAGGCAATCTGCATGGACAGATGTGCTCTGGAGCCGAGGATCGTGCTGAGGAAACAAGGCAAGCTTTCCTACCTGGCAAGACCTTGAAACTAGAGTATAGAGAGGTGCCCCAGAGCAGGAAGCAGTGGAGCTCTGACTCAGAGGCAGCTCTGACTCAGCATGGGCAGCGTTAGCAGGGACAGTGTCCAAGCCCACCCATAGAAAAGCCAGCCTCAGGGAGCAAGAGTAACCAGGAGTGCAGCATGTCAGCTGGGAGCAGCAGTTCATGCAGGCAGGGAGAGCAGGAAGGGCACTGAGGCACTGCCAGCTCAGTTAGCTCAGTTGGTGGTCATCACCCTCATCAAGAGAGCTCAGGTATGGTGTCCACTTGGACAAAAGTTGCTTCCTCTGCGCATACCAGAAAGGATATGGCGACCCAGACAGAGTGCCCATGAAAGCATGCAGTGGTCTAGGTCTCAGGCTGTAGGGAGTGCCAGAGCCTGGCAGTGCTCTCAGAGGGTAGCAGAGAGAACAGCTGTGTGAGGTACAATCAGGTGGATGATCTGCTCAGCCCAGTGGCAGAGCTGAGAGACAAAGTAGAAAGGATAAGTAGTATTAGGGACTCTGAGGAAGAGATTGACTGGTGGAGCTGCTCTCTACCATGCCTTAGACAAATGCACCAACCATCTACTTCATAGGAAGCAGAGGATCCCCTACCCTACCCTCTCACCACCAGGAAGAAGGAAGGGACCTTAAAGACGGAGGGGAGTGAAAACAGGTTTCTGCTTGGGATGGCAGGCAAATCCCCTCCTGACCTACCTCACTTTCCCAGGTGCCCTTACACAATAGGTATGAGGCCCTGGAATCAGAGGACCAGGAAAATGAAAATGTGGATGAACCCTACCCTCTGCATTATGACCTCCACAATTAAGAAAAAAAGAAGGGTAGTAGTCACTTATGACTCCTTTTTGAGAGGAATGGAGGGCCTGATATGCCGACTGGACCCAACCCATAGGGAGATGTGTTGCCTCCCTGGGACCCGGGTAAGAGACATCACCAAGAAACTTGCCAGCCTGGTACAGCCCACTGACTATTACCCACTACTGGTTTTCCAGGTGAGTACTGACCAAGTCCCAACAAGAAGGCTGTGGACAATCAAGAGGGACCTCAGGGCCTTGGGACAATTAGTCCAGGGATCTGGAGCACAAGTTGTGTTCTCTTCTGTCCTGCCAGTTGCAGGGAATCACAGAATATACTGAGTTGGAAGGGAACCACAAGGATCTTCAAGTCCAACTCTTAGCCCTGCACAGGACCATCCCCAAGAGTATTGTCCAAATGCTTCTTCAACTCTGGCAGGCTTGGTGCTGTGACCACTTCTCTGGGAAGCCTGTTCCAGCACCCAACCACCCTCTGGGTCAAGAACCTCTTTGTAATATCTAACCTAAACCTCCCCTGACACAACTTCAGGCCATTCCCTCGGGTTCTGTCACTAGTCACCACAGAGAAGAGATCAGTGTCTGCCCTGCTTCTTCCCCTCACGAGGAAGTTGTAGACTGCGATGAGGTCTCCCCTCAGTCTCCTCCAGGCTGAACAGACCAAGTGACCTCAGCTGCTCCTCATATGACTTCCCCTAAGGCCCATCACCATCTTCGTTGTCCTCCTTTGGACACTCTCTTATATTGCGGTGACCAAAACTGCACACAATATTCAAGGTGAGGCCACATCAGTGCCTTAGTGGGACAATCACTTCCCTCGACCAGCTGGCAATGCTTTGCCTGATGCACCCCAAGACACAGTTGGCCCTTCTGGCTGCCAAGTACACTGCTGACTCATATTCAACTTGCTGTCGACCAGGACCCCCAGGTCCCTTTCCACAGCACTGCTTTCCAGCATCTCGTTCCCCAGTCTGTCTGTACATCCAGGGTTGCCCCATCCCAGGTGCAGAATTCGGCACTTTGCCTTGTTGAACTTCATAGGGTTGGTGATTGCCCAGTCTTCTCATTTGTCGATGTCTCTCTGCAGAACCTCCCTGCCTTCAAGGGAGTCAACAGCTCCTCTGAGTTTTATGTCATCTGCAAACTTACTTAGTATCCCTTCAAGTCCTGCTGTTTATCCAGCTGTGTGCTGGACAGTTTGTCCAGAAGGATCCAGTGAGACAGTATCAAAAGCTTTACTGAAATCCAAAAAGATTACATCAACTGGCTTCCCTTGATCAACTAGGTGGGTTAACTTGTCATAAAAGGAAACCAGGTCTGATAAGCAGGACTTTCCTCTCATGAAGCCGTGCTGGCTGTGACTAATGACTGCATTGTCTTTCAGATGTTTTTCAATATCTCCCAGATTAATCTTCTCCATAACTTTATCAGGCACTGAAGTGAGACTGACAGGACTGTATTTCCCGTGGTCCTCCTTCTTGCCCTTCTTGAAAATCGGGACAATGTTTGACAGCTTCAAGTCAGCTGGGACCTCACTGGATTCCCAAGATCGCTCAAAAATCGTGAAGAGAGGTTTTGAGATTACATGATGGGGCAAGAAACAGGAAAATCATTCAGATGAACATCTGGCTTTGAGACTGGTATTACCAGCAGAATTTGGGGGGTTTTGATCATGGTTCAGTCTATACAACACCGAGCCTGCTGGCAACAAAGGGGTCCATCTGTCTCAAAGGGGTAAAAGGATCCTAGCTCAGGAGTTAGCAGGCATTGTTGAGAGAGCTTTAAACTAGATTTGAAGGGGGATGGGGACATAGCCAGGATCAACAGAGATAAGGTGTGGGAGGAGGAGAACCTTAGTGCACACCCTAGTAGCAAAAGGAGGCTTAAGAGGGGATACCCTCAGCAAGCGCATGCAGCCAAAGATGTAACCACAAGACAGGACTATGGGGCACCGCTTGCATCCCTACTGGGATATTGACGCAATCATATACTTCTATAAAATGCCTGTACACCAACACATGCAATATGGGGAAAAAATAGGAGGAACTAGAGATCTATGTGCAGTCACAGGGCTTTGATCTCATTACAATTACGGAGACGTGGTGGGATGGTTCACATGACTAGAATGTTGTCATGAAGGGCTACACGCTGTTTAGGAGAGACAGACCAGGAAGGCACGGTGGTGGAGTTGCCCTCTATGTGAGGCAACACTTGGAATGTATCGAGCTCTGTCTTGGTGAGGATGATGAGCGAGTCCAGAGCTTATGGGCTAGGATAAAAGGGCAAACTAGTAAGGGTGATGTTGTGGGTGTTTGCTACAGGCCACCTGATCAGGAGGAGGAAGTGGATGAGGCCTTCTACAGGCATCTAGAAGCAGCTTCAAAGTCACAGGCACTGGTTCTTGTGGGGAATTTTAACTACCCAGACATCTGCTGGAGAAGCAACACAGCAAAGCACAAACAGTCCAGGAGGTTCCTGGAAAGCATTGATGACAACTTCCTGTCACAGGTAGTGGAGGATCCCACAAGGAATGGTGTGCTGCTTGACCGCATACTAACAACTGTTACAACGTGGTTTAGAAGCTCCACGCTTTACAGGGTATTACACTTTTATTTCAGGCTTCAAGAGATTTTGCCCACGCAAACTCTTGCAAAGCCTTTTGATTCTTTGGTACCTTGAGTTCACGTCCGGAGAAAAACTACACATTTTTCTCCAAGAGATTTCTTTTGATTTGGTGAGAAAGAGGGGTTTTGGCAAAAAGGGTTTAACAGAAATAACATGCAACTTCACAAAAGCATTACTACAGGTTACTGAAACTAGCAAGCATTGCTGTAGTAAGGGAACCTTTGTTACACCCAGCAAACACAAACTTAAGTGAAATATCCATAACTTAAATGAAATACCGACAAGTTGCCCACAGGAGTAAAGGAAGAGAGATTAAGAGAAGAAAGAATAAAGAGAGAAAGAGAGGAGAGAGACATATTTACCACTCTGGAGGTCACATGTTGACAGGTCAGGAGGGCAGAGGCCAAAGGGGGGATAGAGACCTCTGTGCATTGTCTATTTATAGACTCTGGCTATTGTGGCCACTCCCCCTAGGCAGGACCTTTGTCTCACTGCCACTCACTGTCCCCTTAGCCAAAGTGAGGGATGCCATAGCCAATTAGAGGCTCCAGGGAGCGCGGTGTGGGCGGGCCACCAGGCAGACCTTATTGACAGCTCAGCCACATGGCTTTCTCTGCCATGTGCTCTGCATGGGCGCAGCCATGTTGGCTAGAGGCCTAAGCCTAGCCCTTCCTCCCCCCCCCCAAACAGGCAACATGGTTTATTCAACCCATCAATCAAACAATCTGGTAAGATATGAATCCAGTCTCTGACAAAGGCCTTGTTGGAGATGTGAAGGTTGGGGGCAGCCTTGGCTGCAGTGACCATGAGATTGTGGAGTTCAGTATTGGGTGAGGACGAAGCAGGGCAGTAAGTAAGATTACAACTATGGACTTCAGGAGAACTAACTTTAGCCTCTTCAGGGATTTTCTTGGAATAATCCCATGGGAATGGACCCTGCAGGAAAGATAGAGATGGTTCAAGCACCATTTCTTACAGGCTCAAGAATGGTGCATCCTGATGAGCAAGAAATCAGGCAAAGGGGGCAAGAGACCTGCGTGGATGAACAAGGAACTCCTGTTATTACTCAAGCAGAAGCAGGAAATACAGAGGAGGTGAAAGACACGTGAGAGACAGGCCACTTGTAATGAATATAGAGAGGTTGTCAAAGTATGTAGAAATTAGGCAAGGAAGGCCAAGGCCCATCTGCAATTAAATCTGGCCAACGATGTCAAGGATAGCAAGGGTTTCTTCAAATACATCAGTAAGAAAAGGAAAACAAAGGATAATGTGCGCCCATTACTAAATAGAGGGGGTACCCTGGTAACAGAGGATGCACAGAAGGCAGAGTTACTGAACACCTTCTTTACATTGGTCTTCAGGGACAAGACCAGCCCTGAGGAATCTCTGACACAGGAGACCAGGGTAAAGGAGTGTTGGAAGGAAGACTTTACCTTAGTCGAGGAGGATTGGGTTAGAGAACACCTAGGCAAGCTTGAAATCCACAAGTCCTGAGTGCTGAGGGAGCTGGTAAACACCTTAGCAAGGCTGCTCATGATCGTCTTTGGAAGGTCATGGTGATCAGGAGAGGTGCCTGAGGACTGGAAGAAAGAAAATGTCACCCCAGTCTTCAAAAGGCCAAGAAGGAGGACCCAGGGAACTCCCGGCCAGTCAGCCTTACCTCAATCCCTGGAAAGGTGATGGAGCACCTCATTCTGGAGGCAATCTCTCTCCACATGGATGACAAAAAGGTGATCAGGAGTAGTCAGCATGGATTCACCAAAGGTAAATAATGCTTGACCAGCCTGATTGCCTTCTACAATGAAATTACTGCCTGGATGGATGAGGGGAGAGAAGTGGATATTGTCTGCCTTGACTTTAGCAAGGCTTTTGACATTGTCTCTCATGACATCTTCATAGGCAAACTCAGGAAGTGTAGACTGCTTTGAGAATGGCCTGAACGACAGATTTCAGAGGGTCCTAAGCAGCGGCACAGGGTCTAGTTGGAGGCCTGTCACTAGTGGTGTCCTCCAAGGTTCAATACCAGGCCCAGTATTGTTTAACTTATGCATCAATGACTTGGATGAAGGGGTAGATGCCTCCTCAGCAGGTTTGCTGATGACACAAAGCTGGGAGGAGTGGCCAATAATCCAGAGGGCTGTGCAGCCCTTCAGAAGGACCTCAACAGGTTGGAGAGATGGGCAGAGAAGAATTGTCTGAAATTCCAAGGCAAGTGCAGAGTCCTGCACCTGGGGAAGAACAACCCCATGCGCCAGTACAGGCTGGGGGCCAACCTGCTGTAAAGTAGCTCTGAGGAGAAGGACCTGGGGGTCCTGGTGGACAGTAAGGTGTCCATGAAACAGCAGTATGGACTTGTGGCCAAGAAGGCAAATGGTATCCAGGGGTGCATTAGGAAGAGCATGGCCCTGGTGAGGCCACAGCTGGAGTACTGTATCCAGTTCTGGGCTCCTCAGCACAAAAGAGACATGGAGCTCCTGGACTGGGTCCAGCAGAGGGCGACAAAGTAAAGGGACTGGAGCATCTCTCTTTGTGTTGAAGAAATGACTGGATGTGGCACTTGGTGCTATGGTCTAGTTGACAAGGTGGCAATCAGTCAAAGGTTGGACTCACAGAATCACAGAATCAATTAGGTTGGAAAAGACCTCTGAGATCATCAAGTCAAAGCTTTGACCGAACAACACCATGTCAGCTAGACCATTGCAGTAAGTGCACTAGTCATTTCTTGAACACCTCCAGGAATGGTGACTCCACCACCTCCCTGGGCAGTCCATTCCAATCCTTGACAACGCTTTCTGTGAAGAAATTCCTCCTCATGTCCAGCCTGAACCTCCCTAGGCACAGCTCGAGGCTTTTTCCTCTCATCTTTCTCTAGTTAAGCTCACCTCATCTTCCAATGCAGACATTTGTTGAGATCCCCCTGTGTATGGCGTGGGAAGACTTTGCTATGGTAACATACTGCCTTAAGTGCATCAGCCTTCTGTTTACCTCACACTGTAGCTGCGAGGGATCTGATGGAAATGTTTTTTAGGAATCAGTACACCACAGAATTATACTCTATTGGAAAGTTTCCAAATATGCATGACTTTTGCTAACCTATATGATATGGGTACCATCATTTTCCAGTTAGATTATCACACCTATGCTTTTCACGTTGATAATGTTTCCCCCCAGAAGCTTGTGCAATCTTTGTTAATGCCACCAATTTCAAACAATGCTGCCACAAAGGTGTTCTCCAAAACCGCATGGCTTTGTATTACTTAGACATGGCCACTGCTGTAGTGAGCTTGATGGTATGTGCTGTTTCATCATTAGCCATGGAAGTGAAAAAGTTCTTTCTCTTCAAAAAGAACTTAAACAATTGAAGCAGCTGGCTCAGGGTATTCATCAAATGCAGGGAGATCAGTGGTTGTGGTCATGGCTGAGATCCCTCTGAGGTCAGGCTGCACATTTAGTGCAGGATTGTTTGCTTTAATTCTGGGATGTGTTGCACTGTACTTTGGTATTACCTGTGTGTGGTAGTTTGAGCCACATTAGAAATCCAAAATCCAATTTCCAGGCTTCCCCCACCCCCTCCTACAATTTATCTCAACACCGAAGAGAAAACTTTCAGGCAAGAGGCTTCTATAGGGGAAAGGGGAAGTATATTTACATTTATTCTACACAATAAATACACAATAAATACTGTACAAGCTAAAAGTAACTGTATATATAATATTATACATTTCTATCAGTCCCTTTAAGCTTTCTCCCTCAATTCAGTCCAGGAAAAAACTCTTTAGGCTGATAGGTAATGCAGTCTCTCTCTCGTGGGAGTATTCGGGGAACCTGAACACTCCCCCCCACCAACCTCCAGCTGTTTGCCGAAGTCCTTTCTTCACGAAGTCTAAGAAGATAGCTTTGAGTCCTTTCTCCTTGGTTCTGTGCCATCTCTGTTGTGTGGTTCTCTCTCTCATACCTCATACCTCGGTTCGCTGCTGCTGTAGTGTAGCTTATCACAGTACGCGTTTGGAATCTTCATTCCTCCTCTGTGTTTTTGGATGCCCCTGGTCAAACCTCGGCAGGGCACCCCCCGAGCCTCTCTCTGGCCCGTCTCCAATTTCACCTGGGTTTTTCTCCCTGGCACCGAGCTGCTGTCGTTATCAGCCCGTCTCTTGGCTCAGCTTCAATACTAAGCCTTGTATCCGCTCTCACTTAACAGTGAGAGGGAAAAAGCCCCCTAGCCTTGGCCACAGGCAGCTCGGTCCAGTTATACACTGTCCCAAGTGCCCCGCAGCCCAGCTGCAGGGGGGGGAAGAGGGCCTACCCTCCTTGCAAGGGGCTTGCCTCTCCCTCTTACCTCAGGTGTTGCGAATCCCTTCCTTCACAACACACACTTACTCCAATGCTGCCTCCAACTCTGGCCTAGGCAGAGTTGTGGGCTGCAGGGCCTCCCCTCCCCCCGGAGGGGGAAAAAGGAGGCCCTGCCACCCCTTCGGCCTTTCTCACACCCACACACAGTAGCAGACACAGACAGAATTGCCAACAACTTCCGGTGGTTGTGTATATATGATTTTTCAGCAGGAGCGAACAAGACGAACGGTGATTGGCCCTCCAGGGAACACTGCCCTGGCACCCAATCACCTCTGAGCCCCCCAGTTCCCGGGGGGGCAATCTCAACCCATGACACTGTGGAATTGTGTTTTTTAGGACTCCATCAAACTCAGCAAGAGCTACACTCTGCAGACTCAGACAATACCTTGTAACTCTTCATGGAGGAGGTGAGGGGAGGAGTATAGGGCATGAGAAGACTTGGTTATGGTAACCCAGGATAGTCAGCCTCCTCATCTGAGTATGTAGAGACCCAAGCACATCTTATCTCACTGTTATGGTAACCTGGGGTAGTTCACTTTCCTTTCATCTGCACATACCCTTGCACAGCCCACACGTGAAGGCCAGCTGCAGGAATTTGGACAACAGCATCTGCATTACATCAGCGAGTTCGCTAATGAGCAAAACAGGACATTGCATATGTATGATATGTTAATCCGTGCAAGTTTTATTATCCACCCCTGCGGTGCTTTCCCGTGAGCTTCACTCCTGAGCAGAGTTCCACGGTATCAGGTCCCCATTTGATTATCATCGATGTCCTGGGGCTCCCACTATGGTAACACTGCACTTTCATTAAAATCAAAGCTCTCAGCTGCTGAGTGTGTGCCTTGTCCATGAGGGATCCACACCTGTTTTTTGCTCATAACACCCTGTCACTCCAAAGATCCAGGTGGGTTCTTTGCCCCTACACCCTGATTGTTCCAGGGTACACTGTACACTGATGTTCTCCAAAGTCCACTGAGTCCATGAAGTTACTCCATTGTAGAAGGCCACTAGATTAGTTAGGCATGATTTGTTCTTGGTGAAACCTTCTTGGCTGTCTCTAACTTCTTCCTTGTCTTTCATACATTTTGACATGTCTTCCAGGAGGATCTACTCCATGATCTTACCAGGAACAGAGGTGAGGCTGACTGGTCAATAGTTCCCAGGGTCCTCCTTATTACCCTTTTCAAAAGTGGGTGCAATGTTTCCCTTTTTCCATTCACTGGGGACTTTGCCTGACTGCCATGACTTTTGAAATATGATGGAGAGTGACTTGGCAGCTACATCGGGCGATTCCCTCAGGACCTTGGGATGCACCTCATCAGGTCCCATAGACTTATGTACATTCAGGTTCCTCAGGTGGTCTCAAACCTGATCTTTTCCTATGATGGAAGGGACTTCACTCCCCCAGTCCCTGCCTTGAGATTCAGTCTCGAGACATGTGGGAAGAGAGATTACCATTGAAAACTGAGGCAAAAAAATTGTTGAGTACCTCAACCTTCTCCATGATGGTTGTCACCAGTTCTTCTGTGTCTTTTATTGGGGAGGGGGTACACTTTCTTTAACCTTTCATCCCTGGCCAGTATATCTGTAGAAGCCATTCTTATTATCTATTGCCAAATTCAGCTCCAGCTGTGCCTTAGCTTTCCTGATCCCCTCCTACACATCCTCTATATTCTTCCCAGGATACGTGTCCATGGTTCCACTGCCTGTGCATTTGTCTTACACTTTAATTTGCCCAAGAAGTCCTACTCAGCCATGCCAGTATCCTGCCTTCCTTGCCTGATTTCTTACATGCGGGAAGTAAGAGCTCTTGTGCTCTGAGGAAAATGTCTTTAAATAACTGCCATCTCTTTTCTGTTCCTTTATCCCTGAGGGCAGTTTCCCAGGATGTCACATCCACTAATTCCTTTAACAACAGAAAGTTCACTTTCCTAAGGTTTAGAGTCTTGAGTATACTTTTCACCTGGTCCATATCCCTCAAGATCATGAATCTTGGGAAGATTGTCCACCAGGACATGGTCACTGCAGCCCATGCTGCCACCAATTTTGACATCTTTAATTAGTTCCTCTGTGTTGGTGTCTTGGCTTAGAAATGCTATTCCCCAAGTTAGTGTTCCCACAGAAACACTCCAAACCACCTGCTGCTCAATCACTCCTCACTCCCTGTCCCCCTCCCTCTGCGGTGAGCTGGAGAGGAGAACTGGAGGCACAAAAGGTAAAGATCACACATTGAGATAAGAACAATTTACTGGAAACAGCAATGAAATAATGTAGCAGGGCTCTTTATCCTGGAATGTGGTCAAGCAACTCCGCCCTATGTGCAAATCTATCAGTGGTGGGTTGAGATGGGCTGCCAGGTGCTGCTTTTGATATTGAATTTTGCTAAAACCAGTCTGGCTCATCAACCCCAAATCAACATCCTGGTAGTGAGGCAAAGATTTGTCAGATAAGCTGCTAAGCTGACCTGGAGACATGTGACAGCCAGGACACACTGCTGACTCATATTCAACTTGCCATCAACCAGTACCCCTAGGTCCCTTTCTGCAGTTCTGCTCTCCAGCATCTCGTTCCCCAGTCTGTACGTACATCCGGGGTTGCCCCATCCCAGGTGCAGAATCTGGCACTTGCTCTTGTTAAACTTCAGCTTTGGTCAGTGGTGGGTCCATCTTGTAGCTGGCTGACACTGGCTCTGTTGGACATGGAAATAGCTTCTTGCATCTTCCCACAGAAGCCACTCCTGTAGCTCCCATGCTACCAAAACCTTGCCACGCAAACCCAATATACCTTAGCACACCTTAATGCCTTTGAGGTAATTCACAGATGTTTCCCTGTTTGTTCCTACTACATCAGCAGCCTTTGGGTCTTCTCTGTTGGTCAAAACTCCATCCCCTTCCACCACTAAATCTAGTTCAAATCTCTTCTTATAAGCATGGCCAGGTTATTGGTGAAGACCCTCTTGCCCCACCTGGTCAAGTGAATCCCATCAGTTCCCAACAGATTTGCCTTCTCAAAGGTAGATCCATGGTCATGGAAGCCAAAACCATGTTCATTTCAGGTCCTCCTTCCTGAACCCCTATTTTTGACCTGTGCTCTTGATCATTTAGTCTTGAGGGACATATAGTCTCTTTTGATGGTTCTAATTTGCCTCATCGCAGTAACATCGGAACCTACGTGGAATAATAGGAGCAAATCATAATCTGTAGGGTCCACCAGACTTGGCAACCTCTCAGTGACATGAATACAAGCTCCTGGTAGGCAGAAAACCTGTCTAGAGAAACTGTCTGGATGACAAATGGGTGTTTTGGTGCCTCTCAGTGAGGAATTACTAATTTCCAATTACTAATACTTTACATACTTTTTTGGTGGTGCTGGTTCTCATGAGGGTGGGCGATTGGATCAACTTTGCATGGTTGACTTCTCCTGGATCTTGTCCATTACACATGTGTGTTATCATTCTCCAACACCCAGAGAATCATATCTGCTATGTAGGGGCACTTAAGGGAAAGGGGAAAGTTCTTCCTTCTGCCAATGAGAGATAAAGGGTCCTGTTTCCTTCATGTCTTGAGTTATTTTGTTGGTCAGCTGAATCTGACTGTCTCTCAACTGTGACAGCATTCAATATCACATATCGATCTCCTGCTTACATATTTTTAGTTCTTGCAAACCTCACACTGTTGGCCTCAGCCCATTGATCCAGCCTGTCCAGATCCCTCTCCAGAGGCTTCCTACCCTCCAGCAGACCAACGCTCCTACCCAACTTGGTGTCATCTGTGAATTTACTGAGGGTGCACTCGATCCCCTCATCCAGATCATCAATAAAGATATTGAACAGGACTGGGTCCAATATTGAGCCCTTGAGGACACCACTAGTGACTGGATGCCAACTGGATGCAGCACCATTCACCACCACTCTCTGGGCCCAGCCATCCAACCAGTTCTCAAGCCAGCGAAGAGTGCACCTGTTCAAGCTGTGGGCTGCCAGCTTTTCCACAAATATGCTGTGGGATATGGTGTCAAAGGCTTTGTTGAAGTCCAGGTAGACAACATCCACAGCCTTTCCCTCATCCACTAGGCAAGTCACCTGGTCATAAAAGGAGATCAGGTTGGTCAGGCAGGACCCGCCTTTCCTAAACCCATACTGGCTGGGTCTGATCCTTTGGTTGTCCTGAATGTGCCGTGTGACCACACTCAATATGTTCCATAACCTTGCCAGGCACTGAGGTCAGGCTGACAGGCCTGTAGTTCCCTGGATCCTCCTCCCAGCTCTACTTGTGGATGGTCATGACATTAGTAAACCTTCAGTCATCTGGGACCTCCCTGGTTAGCCAGGACTGATGATAAATGAGGGAGAGTGGCTTGGCGAGCTCTTCCGCCAGCTCCCTCAGTACCCTTGGGTGAATCCCATCTGGCCCCATAGACTTGTGAGTGTCTAAGTGGCACAGCAGGTCACTAACTACTTCCTCATGGATTTCAGGGGGTCTATTCTGCTCCTTGTCCCTGTCTACCAGCTCAGGGGGCCGGTTGCCCTGAGGATAACTGGTCTTATTGTTGAAGACTGAGGCAAAGAAGGCATTAAGTACCTCAGCCTTGTATGGACAGCAGGAGTTCCGGAACACACGCAGATGATCAATATGATCAACAATGTTCAATTTATTATTTAAATGAGTTAAATTTTATACAGTTTAGTTTGTTCCAGGTACATGCTTACAACAAGGTGATTGGATAGCTCAGTCTGTGCACGCATCTCATGCCTTCAGTTCATTGGATCTGAAGCTCTGTCCACGCGGTCTGAGATCATTCTTGCCACCCAAAGTCCCTCCTATCGATCTGCCTTTAGGGGCTTTCCGAGATCTTCCAGGTGTACCTTTATCTCTAGTTTTCCCACAACTTTCAACTATAAACACTATTTTCTCATACCTTATAACTATAAACACACAGCTAACAAGTATAAACTCACATAGTTTCACACAGTCTACAAGTATAAACACCACACAGCTTGCAACTTCCCAAGTTATGTCAAGCAAGACCTACAAAAATGCAGGAGAAATTGTTCACACAATCCTGCTCTCCCAACAGCCTTGGTGACTATATTCTCCCCCCCATCCAATAAAGCATGGAGGTTTTCCTTGGACCTCCTTTTGTTGTTAATGTATTTATAAAACCACTTTTATTTATCTTTTACAGCAGTGGCCAGATTAAGTTCTAATTGAGCTTTTGCCTCTCTAATTTTCTTTCTACATGACCTAACAACATCCTTATATTCTTCCTGAGTTGCCTGCCCCTTTTTCCAAAGGTCATACACCCTCTTTTTTCCCCTTAGTTCCTGCAAAAGCTCCCTGCTCAGCCAGGCCAGTCTTCTTCCCCACGGCCTCGTCTTTTGGCACATAGGGACAGTCTACTCCTGTGCCTTTAATATTTCTTCCTTAAAGTATGTCCAGCCTTCCTGGACCCCTTTGTTTTTAAGGACTGTTTCCCAAGGGACTCTCCAAACCAGTGTCCTGAATAGGCCAAAGTCTGCCCTCCTGAAGTCCAAGGTAAAGGTTTTGTTGACCCCCTTCCTTACTTCACTGAGTATTGAAAACTCTATCATTTCATGGTCACTGTGCCCAAGATGGCCTTCAACCATCACATCTCCCACTAGCCCTTCTCTGTTCATAAACAGCAGGTCTAGCAGGGTACCACCTCTAGTATGCTCACTTTACCAGCTGTGTCAGGAATGTGATTTGATGATCTCAGAGGTCTTTTACAACCTAAATGATTCTGTGATTCTTATGAAGATAGGTTGAGCCTATTCAGCCTCAAGAAGAGAGGACAGAGGGGACCTCATCAATGTCTATAAGCATTTGAAGGGAGGGTGTCAAGAAGATGGAGCCAGGCTCTTCTTGGTGGTGCCATGCATGGTGGACAAGAGGCAACAGGCAGAAACTGATGCACAGGAAGTTCCACTTGTATATGAGGAAGAACTTCTTTACTATGTGACTGACCGTGCACTGGAACAGATTGCCCAGAGAGGTTGTGGAGTCTGCCTCACTGGAGATATTCAAGAACCATCTGGACACAATCTTGTACAATGTGCTCTAGGATGACCCTGCTTGAGCAGAAAGATTGGACCAGAAGACCCACTGTGGTCCCTTCCAACTGTACCCATTCTGTGCTTCTGTGTCTTAAGTTGCTTTCTCATACCTCTACCAGGAATTATTCTCTGTAGAGGTAGATGTCTCTGATATCAGATGTCCTCAAGGTTAAAGAGTATTTTAAGACGTAATGAAAATGGGAATCTATCTGATTACTGCTGATTTGACACCTGATCTTAGATTTCAAGTAATGCTTTTTTTATTTTTGTGTCGTACTTAAATTGTGATAGTTTTAAATATCTGAAGATTTTCTTTTACAAATATTTATGGTGTTCTGACGATTCTGCAAAAGCAGCACAGTTATAAACAAACCTATGCTTTTAATCCTTAACTAAAGTGGATTACAATGAGATTTTTTTCAAAGGTTCTTCAAAGGAGTTGACATTGTACACAACTTGACATGAGGTTTGATAACATAGTTGCCTAAGTGTTTGTTAATGAATAAGCTCAAAACTTCAGCTTCATGGATGCCAGGCACAAAGTCACATGCTTTTTTTTTTAAGGCATGTCAAAACATAATATATTACAGTATCAAGTCTTGTTAACTTGTCAATGGAACAGTATAATGGAAGCAAATTCCACTCTGGTGTTGATGTTCTCATTGAATAATTTTCTTCCTCTCCTCTTCCCCCCCCCCCCCCGCATGGAACAACTTCAGTACAGACCAGTTAAGATCATCTTGAATTTTCTGTATAGGAGACTTGACTTTTGGTTTGTGGGCTTGGACTTTTTCTGAACTAAGCAGTTGGATAATACTGAAGTGACAGTTTCTTCCATGTATTTTGCAAGACATACAAGGCATCACATAACAGGGTCGGCAAATCATTTACTCATGTTGGAGAGTTTTGGGTACACTGTGTTCTCCTAAATATCGTTTCATTGTAATGTCCTTGCGTATTTTATCGTGAGCTTTTGGAAATATAATTTCTTTTTTTCAGTTCGTAAACTTACAGTTGCTGTAGGGCAGAGGTCTGTTTGGTTGATCTATCTTGAAGAGTAGCATAATAAATTAACTTCATTGTATTGGATGTCACTCCTGTATTTCAGAGCTTTCAGCCAACACAGCTGCCTTTGCTAAAAGTGCTGCCATGTTAGGTAATTCTGAGGACCACACTGCTCTATCTAGAGCTTTGTCTCAGCTTGCAGAGGTTGAGGAGAAGATAGATCACTTGCATCAAGAACAAGCTTTTGCTGATTTTTATGTGTTCTCAGAACTGCTCGGCGACTACATTCGTCTTATTGCTGCAGTAAAAGTAAGTACTGCTAGGAAAAATGTATAATTTTTGTGTTTAGGGTCAAACTTTGAAGTTTGTATATTTAAGGTAAATGACCAAGTTGTATGGGGCTCTGAGCAACCTGATCTAGTGGAAGGTGTCCCTGCCCATGGCAGTGCGGTTGGAACTAGATGATCTTTTAGGTCCCTTCCAACCCAAACCATTCTATGATTCTATGAACATTTGTATGCATTTGCACACTTCATTATGCAGTTAAGACTTTCTGAGTTTTTGCCTGAAATTCCAATCAAGTAAAATGAATGAATCCACAATCAATTATTCCCATGTTAAAAATTGTGACAAAAAATGGGCATGGATTAATAGGATCCAGACAAAATCTAAATGGTGAATATCTTCTAATTAGATCAATATTATTTGTACAGAGTATTTAGGGACACCATACTAGTTAGCATGCTGAACACGTTTCTTTCAGGTAACTGATTTTTGCACTATGCTCATAAAATGTTTTCAAGGACATAATTTGGCTATATTAGATAACCAATAGTTTCAGTAAATAAGCAACAAATATTGCTTGTGGATTTATGTTGGAGGATGCAGAAATTGTGTGAACAATTTCTATTGCATTTCTGTGACCTTTGCCTTGGCATGGGTGGGTGCAGAGAGTAAAAAATACTACGCCACTAATCAGGCTGCAGGCCTTGTGCCAAGGTGAAGGAGGAGTTCTTTTGGCAGGAAAACAAGTTTTACGGACACCTGCTGTGGTCCAATTAGTACTGTACAACACAGTATGTTTTCCTTATGTATCCAATGTAGCCTGCCTGGGAAAGAATCACATGTCTGTGTGTCATAAGCAGTATATAAGCTGTCTTTCTTCTAATAAAGCTGATATTTTGCCGGTCACATTGACCTGTGAGCATTATGTTCATACCCCTCCGCTGATAGATTTACATCTCAGTAAAGAAAGTATTCAATTTTGGTGTACTGTATGATTAGGTTTTGGCATGGGGAGGGGTTGTATTAGGTTTATGTGGCAAGGTTTTGGTAGCCGGAGGGCTTCAGGGGTGACCTCTGTGAGAAGAGGCCAGGGCCTGCCCTGTGCCAGACACAGCTGGTTCCAGACAACTCCCCAATGGACAACATTCAATATCGCATATCGATCTCCTGCTTACATTCCTGGATGTTGCATTGCCTGTCGATCTCCTCTTGTAACATGTCTGCTTGTCTGAGGAGTTCTTGCTGGACACGCAGATGCCTTCAGGTGCTAGGGGCACTTCCAGGTGTTGGAGCTCCATGCAATCTCAGCTCTGGACAGCTATTTCAGTCCTTAGGAGGTCTGTTTGGTTGGAGACATAAGCATATGTAGGCTGCAGTGCTTCTGTTTGGGTTTCAGCCTAAGCCTTGGAGTTGTGGTAGGTGGACACCATTTTCTTTCATCAGGACACAGTCTCCTTGTAGTTTTCAGAAAAAAATCACAGAATGGCAGAATCAATTAGGTTGGAAGAGACCTCTAAAATCATCGAGTCCAACCTTTGAACGAACACCACCATGTCAACTAGACCATGGCATTAAGTGCCACGTCCAGTCTTTTCTTAAACACCTCCAGAGACAGTTTCCATTCCAATGTTTAACAACCCTTTCCATGAAGAAATTACTCCTGATGTCCAACCTGAAATTCCCCTGGTGCAGCTTGAGGCTATGTCCTCTTGTCCTGTCCCCAGTTGCCTAGGAGAAGAGGCTGACCCACATATGGCTACAACCTCCTTTCAGGTAGTTGTAGCAAGTGATAAGGTCACCCCAAGCCTCCTTTTCTCCAGGCTAAACAACCCCAGGCTCCCCCAGCCACTCCTCATAGGACTTGTGCTCTAGACCCTTCACCAGCTTCATTGCCCTTCTCTGGACAAGCTCCAGCACCTCAGTGTCCTTCCTGAATCAAGGGGCTCAGAACTGAACACAGTACTCAAGGTGCGTCCTCACCAGTGCCGAGTACAGAGAGACAATCACTTCCCTGGTCTTGCTGGCCACACTATTCCTGATACAGGCCAGGATGCCATTGGCCTTCTTGGCCACCTGGGCACACTGCTGGCTCATGTTTAGCCCTCTGTCAACCAGCACCCCCAGGTCTTTTTCCACTGGACTGCTTTCCAACCACTCTGCTCCCAACCTGTAGCTCTGCATGGAGTTATTGTGGCCAAAGTGTAGGACCCGGCACTTGATCTTGTTGAATCTCAAATGGTTCACTTATTTATAAAATGGTAATTATTTTGAAAGACCTCGTCCTTCTAATTCAAGTTCCCTGGAGATCTCAAGCTTCCAAGTAGGCTTGCACAGCCAGCAGCTAGCTGAGGTGACCGTCAGGGCTGCAGCCTAACCTTGCATGTGAGCAGAGCAGGCAGCAGCAAGCACTGCCCTTGTTGCGCATTGTGTTGCACTGCCACTGTTGCTCCCAACTGACGCCACTCCCTGTTTGCACTCCCTGATCACTGGCGCTCCCTAGGATCCAGTTATATGCAGCTTCCCACAGTTTAAACTGACCACAGGGACCGGCAGCACCTCCCCACTCTCTCTCAACCCAGCAGTTAGTAGACTGAGTTTTAACATCTAAGACTTTTTAACTGTGTTATACTGCAGTGGTAGCAACAATAGCTCAGTTGGTTAGAGCATGGTGCTAATAATGCCAAGGTTGTGGGTTCAATTCCTGTATGGGCCATTCACTTAAGAGTTGGACTTGATGATCCTTGTGGGTCCCTTCCAATTCAGAATATTCTGTGATTCTGAATGGTGAATAGTCTTAGAAAACTAAACCTCTGTTCATGACTTCAAAACTACTTTAACACCTATATAATCCTTTAGAAATAAACTGTTGACTAAGTCTGGAACTAGGATTGGATCCATCCACACTCACACTCCTCTCTGAGAAAGAGTTTAGAAAACAAGGGGGTTCTTTCTGCACCTCGCTACTCAATGGGAGGGTCTTCCTGATATACTTTGTTTGAAGCTCCCATTTGGCCTGTGACAGACTCCCCGGGAAACTGCCCTCAGGAACCAGGGAGCAGAATAAAGCTGGCAGATTGTTAAGGATGTCTTCCATAGAGTGCAAGAGCTAGAGATCCCTGGGCACAAGAAATTGGGCAAGGAAGACAAGAGACCAGCATGGCTCAGTCGGGACGTACTGGTCAAACAAAAGGGCAAGAAGCATATGCATAGACAATGGAAGCAAGGACAGGTATACTGGGAAGAGTATAGGGACAGAGTCTGGTTGTGTAGGGATGGGGTGAGGAAGGCCAAGGCAAAGGTGGAGCTGAATTTGGCAAGTGATGTAAAGAATAAAAAGAATCATAGAATCATTAAGGTTGGAAAAGACCTCCAAGATCGAGTCCAACCTTTGACCAAACACCACCATGCCAACTAAACCATAGCACTAAGTGCCATGTCCAGTCTTTTCTTAGACACTTCCAGGGATGGTGACTCCACTACCTCATTGGACAGCCCATTCCAATGTTAAATTCTTCCTGATGTCAAATCTGAACCTTTCCTGACAATATTTGAGGCCATTTCCTCTTGTCCTGTTACTAGTTGCATGGGAGAAGAGGCTGACCTCCACCTTGCTACAACCTTCTTTCAGGTAGTTGTAGAGAGCAATAAGGTCTCCCCTGAGCCTCCTCCAGACTAAACAACCCCAGCTCCCTCAGCCACTCCTCATATGACTTACTCTCCTGCTGGCCACCCAATTTTTGATACAGGTCAGGATGCCATTGGCCTTGGCCACCTGGGCACACTGCTGGCTCATGTTCAACTGGCTGTCGTCCAGCACCCACTGGTCCTTTTCCACCTGGCACCTTTCCAGTCACTCTTCTCCAAGCCTGTAGAGCTAACTGCATGGAACTGTTATGACCAAAGTGCAGGAATCAACACTTCACCTTATTGAACCTTATACTGTTGGCCTTGCCCTATCGATCCAACCTGTCTAGATCCCTCTGCAGAGCCTTTCTACCCTCCAGCAGATCAACACTCCTGCCCAACTTAGTGTCATCTGTGGACTTACTGAGGGTACACTTGATCCCCTCATCCAGATCATTGATAAAAATATTAAACAGGGCTGGTCCCAGTACTGAGCTCTGGGGAACACCATTAGCAACCAAACTGGGAGGTGCTGTCGACTCTCTTGGGGGAAAAGAAGCCTTGCAGAAGGATCTAGATGGATGATCTAGATGATCTAGATCTAGTGGTCAATCATTAATGAGATGAAATTTAAAAGAACAAATGCTGGATTCTGCAGCTGTGACAGAGTAACGCTGAGCACGAGTATAGATTGGAAGAGGAGTGGCTGGAGAGCAGCCCTGCAGAAAGGTGGCTGCTGATGCTGGTTGACAGCAGGGTCAACATGGGTCAGCAGTGTGCCCTGGCAGCCAAGAGGGCAAACTACCTCCTGTGGGGTGCATCAAACACAATATAACTTAGCCAGTCAATAAAGGTTATTATCCCACTGTATTCAACAATGGTGGGGCCTTCAGTACTGTGTGCAGTTGTGAGCCCCACAATTTAAGAAGGCTGTTAACATCCTTGAATGCATCCAGAAGAGGGCATCAAAGCTTATGAAAGGGCTAGAAGGAATCACAGAATCATTTAGATTGGAAAAGACCTCTGATATCATCAAGTCCAACTTTTGACCAATCATCACCTTGTCAACTAGGCCATAGCACTAAGTGCCATGTCCAACCTTTTCTTGAACACCTCCAGGGATGGTGACTCCATCACCCCCCTGGGCAGTCCATTCCAATGTTTAACAACCCTTTCCATGAAGAAATTCTTCCTGATGTCCAACCTGAACCTCCCCTGACCCAGCTTGAGGCTATGTCCTATTGTCCTGTCATTAGTTGTCTGGACAAAGAGGCCGACCTCCATCGTGCTACAATCTCCTTTCAGGTAGTTGTAGAGAGCGATAAGGTCATCCATGAGCCTTCTTTTCTCCAGGCTAAACACCCCCAGCTCCCTCAGATGCTCCTCATAGGACTTACAGGAGCATCTACAGACTTCAGGTTTGTCTAGTTTGCAGAAATGGAGGCTGAGGGATGACCTCATTGCTCTTTACAGCTTCCTGGGAAGGGGAATTGGAGAGGGAGGTGCTGATCTCTTCTCCCTGGTATCCAGTGATTGGACATGTGGAAATGGTTCAAAGCTGCACCAGGGGAGGTTTAGACTGGACATTAGGAAGCATTTCTTTACCAAGAATGTGGTCAAACACTGGAACAGGCTTCCTAGAGAGGTGGATGATGCCCCAAGCCTGTCAGTGGCATTTAAGAGGCGTTTGGACTGTGCCCTTAATAACATGCTTTAACTTGGCCAGGCCTGGATTGGTCGTTGTAGGTCCCTTCCATCTGAACTCTTCTCATTTCTCATTATCCTGACACATATGCAAACTGCCCTCTGGGCTGTTTTTTGCATTTTTTCCCTTTTTCTTCTGTCTTCCCTTCCCCCAGTCTGTGGGAAAGAATGCTTTGAAGTTTTACGCAACCTGCAATTATCTTCTCTTGATAGAGACTTCATCTGTTTTGGCAAAAAACAGGCCAAGGAAAAGACAGAATGTTGCTGCTTCCCACATATTCTTCTAAACTTAGGCCTTCCAACTACAAAGGTCTCTTGAGCAAAGGAAAATCCTTAAAATAGCTCAACTCCTCATCCATTTCTTGCACTTGTCCCCTTGCCTCCTTACAGTGGACTACTAGTTTTGTGGTATCTTTGGATCCTATATATATCTGTGAAGAAAGATTACGTGCAGGTACCCCCAGATACCAAACAGTGAAGGATTTAGGAAAATTTATTTCCAAAAGCTGAGAACACTAACATTATGGCACTAGCTGCACCGGGCATTTTAAGAAGTGCTGCTTTTTCCTCTCCAGACCTTTTTAATGGCTTACCTGGCCCCACCTTGTGGGGCCTCCAAGGTTATCTGTAAGAATTTTATCTTTTCAGGGAGTTATCCTCTCTGTAAGGCAGGAGAAGAAAAAAACCAAACTATTTATGGGAAGATATTCTCAGACAGGGGAGAGGTAGAGCAGTCTGGAATGAAGGAGTGAAGTTGAGCCTGAGAGGGAGGGGAGAGGTGTTTTAGTTTTTGTCTTTGTTTCTTTCTATTCTGTTTTTAATTGTCAATAAAATAATCTTCCCCAAGTTGAGTCAGTTTTGCCTATGATGGTAATTGGTAAGTGAACTCCCTGTCTTTATACTGATCGATGAGCTTTTTTTCATCTTATTTTCTCCTCCTGTCCTGTTGAGGAGAGGGAATGACAGCGCAGCTGTGAGTGGGAGCGGCAGCCAGCCAAGTGTCAATCCATCACAGGGGTGTCTTAGAATTTTATCCAGAAATATCTTTGAACTTGTCAAGCTGTTGGGAAAATATTTTTATATTTTAAATATATACACTCACATTATATATATATCGTTGTAGTCTATATGTTAATATAAATTTTATCAAATACTTACTATATAAAAAATGTATACTTTGATTCTACTACATCCATCCATTACTAACAAAAATGTACTGCCAGTTATGCATACAGTCGATGAAAAAGTTTGCTAGAATCTGTATTTAGATAAGCATTTGTATATTATAGCATTTTACAGTGATCGCTTTGGTACTATTGTGATGGGACAAGGAATACAAAATGATTTGGAGCACCAAGGTGTCTGTCTAAAGAGGCTTCCTGAATGCCCACTGTTATTTTTAGATGGTATTTAGCTGTGCAAAGATGATGTCAAATTAAATCCAAGACACAGTAAAGTTTCTTTTGAGTATACTTGTTCCAGTTTTATCCAGAAATAACTTTTTCTAATAGGAATTTAGACAACTTTAACAATTGCAATTGTTTAATAAACACCCATACTTACAGGGTGTGTTTGATCATCGAATGAAATGCTGGCAGAAATGGCAAGATGCTCAGGTCACTTTACAAAAAAAACATGAAGCTGAAGCAAAGCTCCAACTTGCCAACAGACCTGATAAATTGCAGCAAGCTAAAGATGATATAAAAGAGGTAATGTTGTCAAATATTAATATCATTCTGGAGGCCAGACTTCTTTTACTGATTCATTCAGTCTCCATTAATGCCCTATGTTATACAACTTTTGTTTATAAATCACGTATTAGCTATTTTCCATATTTACTGACATTGTTAAATGTAATTTGTTTAAAATATGAGATGTACATAATAGTTACCTATTCTGAGATATGTAAGGCAGTCAAATACTGTCTCTAGAGAGTCTGGGAGATGGGAAGAGGGGAACATGAACAAGTTTAAAAATGCTTTTAACTGTTGCAGATGACTTGGGTAGTCAGAAGAACATCTCTTGGTTTCTAAAGCTAAAATCTAGCTTAAAAGACTAACAGAGAATTGTTCACGTTTTGCTTAATGATCCTGCATATTTACCTATATATTTTAATTTTTTATATATATGCATATATTATAATTAAAGTAAAAATACAACATGTTGAAGTTTCATAGATTATGCACTTTTTCTAACATGCTTCACTAAGGAAATTGAAGAGGTAGGACAGCTTAATTATTTAACATTAATGCATTCTAGTTATGAATAATGGAGAACATCATTGCAGATTTCAATCTCTTATGCACTTTATTTTGTTTGGTTGCCTTATTGGTCACTAACCAAAGCTGCTTTGTTCTTTCTGCACTTCAATATATTTTTTACGTAGTGTTGAAGTTGATCATTAACATGGCTTTCTTTTTTTCTTTAAAAAGGCCTTTATTGACTGGGAAAAAAAAAGTCACTCTTTTGTGACCACATTCTTGCTGGTTAGCTCTCTTGATGTCATCCATCCACCATGCAACAAGTGAGCTGGAACTCATTGGCAAAACTAATTCCTGAGTGTTTGGAGCAGTAGGAAATACTAAATGACCCTTTCTTATTCTTACTATAAAAAGAATAGTGATGTTGTTCTTGAAGGGTTTCTTTTTCCTAATTTCTTGTGTGTTTAGAGAAGGTTGTTAAGTAAACCCAGAATGTGAATATGCTGGCAGAAAATTATTACTTCCACTGAAATATATTCAGAGTTGCTGAATTCTTTATTAGCAGTCCTTTTGACAGAGATATTAAAAAGTGGAAGCCTATCCAGCTTGAGCTTCATCTGTGACGCAGTTCCTTTATGCAGATAAAAGGAAAAAGAGTAGTCCTCAAAACACCATATAAAACAAGGGGATGATTTTTCCTTGACAGACACTGTAAGATGATAAAATCTCTGAAGTCTTGGGCACCTCTAAGATGCTGTAATATAAAGGCACAAGTTATTTCAAAGAAGTCCTAATCTCTCTTTTCTGGATTGAATTTTATATAGTTTTAGTTATTAGCTAACTCTGTAGGCTGTGCACATATTAATATTACCCTGAAGCACATCCTGTTATAACTTATTGCACAGCTCTGTAAATGTACATCTGAAAAGACAATAAGGGAACTTTGAATAAATACAGACTAAATACATAAATATCTCAAGATATTTATTCGAATAGATGTTCATTGCATATCACAACAGTAAGATAACACTGCACCACAAACTGCTCTTGTGAATAAATAGCACCAGTAGATTTTTAGCAGGAATATACTATATTGGTGTACTTTGTTTCCTGGCTGCTTTTTTTCTGAGGAAGATAGCTGTTACCAGATCTATTAGCTCCCATAATTCAGTTAGTATATTGAGATTAACAGATACAATTGCATTTTTATAATTTCTGTTAGCATGCATATGTCTGAAGTGTCAGGATGATAGCTTTTTTCATAATATACTTACACAGATGGTTTAAATTTAGCAACATAATAGTTACATAAAAGCAGGTGCAAAGGAAGTCTAGTAATGATTGTGTAGCTGTATGTCTTTTGACATAAAATAAGGATAAACATGACCAAGTATTTTGTAGTATTGATATTAATGCCTTGTTCCCAGTATGGCAAAACCCTACAAGCAACTTCACTTTCTCTGAATTTTACTTCTGTGCTCTTACCTGCATTTCTTTCTTTTTTTTTTTTTAATTCCTGCTGTCTCTTAAAACAGACCCCACTGAGCAAGAGAGCTTGTGCTTTGGCTTACTTAAATAACATACATTCTGACCAATAAACACACCCTTGTTAGCTTGTCATCTGCAGCAGAAATATGGCAAAGATAATCATTTACTTGACCATAGGCAGGGATGAAGATTTAATAAACTCTTATGTGAAAAGGAAAGACAACTATTTTTTGAGACTTTTTCACATTTGATTGAACAGGTAAGAAAGCTTAAAGGTTTAGGTTCCTTTCATAGCAGTGCTTGTAAAGGGAGTAGCTAATAAAGCTTTAGAGATCCTTTTTCTTTGCTAAAGAATCTTTACATTTTTTGTTTCTTAATATAATAACAATGTTAAGATATTTTTATATTTGGTATGTAGATAATATTACCTTAGAGATATCATTGTTTTAACTGATCTGATGACATTCTTCTCTATAAATTGTTGTTTTGAAATTACTGTACTGAGACTTTTGCTTAAGTATGTCAAAAAACAAATAGATGCTTTTCGATTCTTGAATGGCTATCCCTAATATACTAAAAAAAATTCAGATACCGATAGACTGAACATTGAACGCAGTCTTATCTCTGAATGTTTTTCCTTTGCCAGTGGGAGACAAAAGTTCAGCAAGGGGAAAAAGATTTTGAACAGATCTCGAAAACCATTCGTGAGGAAGTGCAAAGATTTGAGGCATGTATAATTTTGTCCAAATAAATTATAGTTTTGCTTTAGATAATATCGATGTTCCAAGCAAACTTGGTTAAGAGGTTAATCTACCATAATTATTTACTTTATTAACAGAGGGAACGATTGAAAGACTTTAAAACTGTTATTATCAAGTACTTAGAATCGTTAGTGCAAACACAACAGCAGGTAAGAAATTTTAACATTTTTGTACAAGTTAATATGTTCCATATTAGGTTAGTTACAAAAGGCAGGCTTTAAGTATAGCATTTTATAAAACATGGAGAACTAACTCTAGTCTGTAATCTATTGCAGGAGAATATAGTGATTGCTGTTTCCCAGCTATTACTGTTCTTACTTGCATAGCCCTGATTCAGGGAGCAAGAGAGAAGCTTTGTCAGGGAGATGGGAGGGGAGTGGAGGTTCTATTCAAGAACTACTTTACCTTGTAGACTGGAGTAAAATGCATTAAATATGTGCATAGGCTTACTGGAGAGACTTGAATACTGAAATGTTTATCTGCTTAAAAAAAAAAAAAAAGAAGTACTGAATATTGTACAGCAGTAAAAGAGCTTTTGGTGACACAGAAGTAGGCCTGGTTCCCAAATAAATGTCCTTTTTTTTTTTTCAATCTGGGAACATAACCCTCCAGAGTTGATTAAAAAAATAAAATAATTAAAGAAAACCCAAACACCTTTAGAGGTAAGAATGGCAAACTCACTGTGCAAACAAATTCTGTATAGCTATATTCTGTGCTCAGTGTGTAAGAATAACTCTGTTTGCATGACCAGATATGTGTTTATTACTTGTGTTTTTCTTGCATAATGTAATAATGTGAAAGGATAATTAATGAGTGGACAATGGATAAGCATCTGTGTTCTTACTTTGTCCAGTGGAGACAAGGTCATTACAAGAGGAGTATGTGTGGGTTTTTCCAACATTCAGTACTTAAAGTAAGGTAGTTTTTTTTTCCTTCTCTCAAGCTAATAAAATACTGGGAGGCATTCCTACCTGAAGCTAAATCCATCAACTAAAGGAAGACTATTCCAAATAGCAAGAGACTCTGGCTGTTTCTCCTGGATAAAAACTAAATTCCACACTGAAATCACTTCAAAATCATTCAAATCAACCACTATATATTTTATGAATTAACATCTGGTGGTTTTATATATCACAGCATTTTATTAACAAACTGCATGTCGTGACCCTCTTTGAAGTGGACTGTGGCATGATGTTCTGCAACACATTGATGAATTGAACACTATTGTATCTTAATACTTGCACCAAAAGCAGATATTTTTATTCTTTACAATACAATGTTCTGTAGTATGCTTACCTGATCTTTGAAACAAAATTAATTGCATTGATTAATGTTCACCTACACATTCCTGTAGAAAATCATGTTTCTGTGATTATGATAATAAAGAAATGTATCTTGTGAAACATTAAACTTTTATTTTGTTTCTCTAGATATTTACTAGCATTCTTAAAAGTAGCAATTAAAACAGATTGAGATTATATCAGACAGTAACACATAGAATGGTTTGGATTGGAAGGGATCTTTTAGAGATCACCTAGTGTCATGGTTTAACCCCAGCTGGTAACTAAGTGCCATGCAGCTTCTCACTCACTCACCCACCATCTGGATCAGGGAGAGAATCAGAAGAGTAAAAGTGAGAAAACTTGTGAGTTGAGATAAAGACAGTATAATGGGTAAAGCAAAAGCCGCACGTGCAAGCAATGCAAAACAAGGAATTCGTTCACTGCTTCCCATGGGTAAGCAGGTGTTCAGCCAGCTCCAGAAAAGCAGGGCTTCATCATGCATAAAGGTTACTTGGGAAGACAAAATGCCATTGTTGCAATCCGAAATTTGGATATCAGCAGAAAAGGAACTTATAGGATTATGTAGCAGGCCGTGGACAGCAGGAGCTGGGAGAAACTCCTTAATCTGAGGACCAGACAAGACCCATTGATATTCAAACATGTTGATTAGCCTGTCTTCTGCAGCAGGATATGGAAAGACTTTGTGATAATGCTATCAGACCATGTTGAAACCCCTTTGTTCTCTTCCCCCCCATGTAATCCTGGTTATGGGAAATGTTAACCATTTTTCCCCCATATGTCATCCTTGTTACTGGAAATGCTAATCAATTGTGGAATCCCCTAGTTGGCATAACCCGGCCTCCCCATTAGCATGTTCTGCCCCCGAGACCATTTCGCATGTTCAATAAAGCATTCCAGTTTCTTCCCCCAAATCTGGGATCATCTAGTTTTTGGACCTTTACACGCCATAACTTCAAATGTCCCCACGCCTCCTTCTTCTCCCCTCCAACTTTATATGCAGAGCATGATGCCATATGGTATGGAATATCCCTTTGGTCAGTTGGGGTCAGCTGTCCTGGCTGTGTCTCCTCCCAACTTCTTGTGCACCCCCAGCCTACTTGATGTCGGGGCAGTACAAGAAGCTATTGTGAAGAAAATTAACTCTCTCCTAACCAAAACCAGCACACCTAGTCGAGCTCCTTGCAGTGCATCAGTTATCATGCATTGAGCATGCCAGCATCACATAATATCATTTGCTTGCAGATGGGCCTGGCCTCAGCAGTCTGAGACAGATTCTTTTGTATCTGATTCTTGGCCTTTGATTTGTTCTGTCTCTAGTGCTATCAGCGTAAGTTAATTTTAATAGTTTCTGATAGTTTGCTTGTGGAATGTAAAGAATGCACTACAGTTTGTGTCACGTGACTTTCTATGACATGTAACATGGTAGAGGCCCTCATGATGGTGATAGCCAAACAAAGAGTATGGAAAAATAAGAACCCTATTTTGAGTGATATTTAATTGCCCCTCTTCTCAACACCCTGCTGTGGATATCTTGGCTAACTCAGCAGGTTCAAAAACTTAGCTGTTTAACAAAGCGATGTTATTTGTGCTTAATAGTTGTTCACAAGTGGAATATATAGACAAAAAAAACAGTGACATTGTTTCTCCCTATTCAAAAGAAAAAGTACTCAAGAGATGCAAAAATATTAAGTAATCTCAAGGGACTAAACTGTATTTGATTATTTTTTCCCCCTCAATATTTCAGTTGGTGTATTTAGTGTATGTGGCAAGATTCTGGTAGCAGGCAGGAGGTCTGCAGGAGTGGCCCCTGTGGGAAGAGACCTGGGGTTGCCCCTGTGCTGGACACGGCCAGTGCAAAATGGTTCTGAAACAGACCCACCACAGGCCAAAGATGAACCCATCAACACATCGGTCTCTGTTAAGAAAAAAAGACTGGTCGTTGTCAAAGACAACTCCCTTCTGAGGGGAACAGAGGGCCCCATATGCTGACTGGACCGAACCCATAGGGAAGTCTGATGCCTCCCTAGGTCTCAGGTTAGGGATGTTACTAGAAAACTCTCTAGTCTGGTATGGCCCTCTGCTTATTATCCACTATTGGTTCTTCATGTCAGCAGTGACGAAATAGCAAAGAGAAGTCCAAGGGCAATCAAAAGGGATTTCAGGGCCTTCAGACAATTGGTTGAAGGATCAGGAGCATGGGTTGTGTTTTCCTCAATCCTTCCAGTAGCAGGGAAAAATATTGAAAGGAACAGGCAGACCCAACAGATCAACATGTGGCTCTGAGGCTGATGTCATTTTGGGTTTTTTGATCATGGGATGCTCTATACTCCAAGACTACTGACACCTGATGGGATACACCTTTCTCAGAGGGGGAAGAGGGGTTTTGAGCAGGTGTTAGCAGGGCTGATTAATAGAGCTTTAAACTGGCTTCTGGAGTTTGTAGACAGAGATAAGAAGCTGAATAGCCCCCCTGTAATCAAGGAGGAAACAGTTAGTGACCTGCTGAGCCACTTGGATCCTCACAAGTCTATGGGACCAGATGGGATCCATCCTAGGGTGATAAGGGAACTGGCAGAAGAGCTCGCCAAGCCTCTCTCCATCATCTACCAACAGTCCTGGCTCACTGGGGAGGTCCCAGATGATTGGAAGTTGGCGAATGTCATGCCCATCCACAAAAAGGGCCGGAAGGAGGACCAGGGAAACTACAGGCCTGTCAGCCTGACCTCAGTGCCTGGCAAGGTTATGGAGCATATCATCCTAGGTGTAATCACACAGCACCTACAGGATGGACAAGGGATCAGACCCAGACAGAACGGGTTTAGGAAGGGCAGGTCCTGTCTGACTAACCTGATCTCCTTTTATGATCAGGTGACCCACCTGGTGGATGAGGGGAAGGCTGTGGATGTAGTCTACCTGGACTTCAGCAAAGCCTTTGACACCGTCTCCCATAGCATTCTCCTGAAAAATCTGACAGCCCACGGCTTGGACAGGGACTGGGTTAAGAACTGACTGGATGGTCGGGCCCAGAGAGTGGTGGTGAACAGTGCTGCATCCAGTTGGCGGCTGGTCACTAGTGGTGCCCCCCAGGGATCAGTGTTGGCCACAGTTCTGTTTAATATCTTTATTGATGATTTAGATGAGGGGATTGAGTCCACCATTAGCCAATTTGCAGATGACACTAAGTTGGGGGGAGTGTCGATCAGCTGGAAGGCAGGAGGGCTCTGCAGAGGGACCCGGACAGGCTGGAGAGTTGGGCTGATTCCAGCAGGATGAGGTTCAACAAGGCCAAGTGCTGGGTCCTGCACTTTGTCCACAAAAACCCCATGCAGTGCTACAGGCTGGGGACAGAGTGGCTGGAGAGCAGCCAGGCAGAAAGGGACCTGGGAGTTTGGATTGACAGGAAGCTGAACATGAGCCAGCAGTGTGCCCAGGTGGCCAAGAAGGCCAATGGCATCCTGGCCTGTATCAGGAAC
Source organism: Neopelma chrysocephalum (assembly GCF_003984885.1). Lineage (NCBI taxonomy): Eukaryota > Metazoa > Chordata > Aves > Passeriformes > Pipridae > Neopelma > Neopelma chrysocephalum. The sequence continues at coordinate 74,206 of NW_020925557.1, forward strand.
AGTCTGGTCAGCAGGACCAGGGAAGTGATTCTTCCCCTGTACTCAGTGCTGGTGAGGCCACACCTGGAGTACTGTGTCCAGTTCTCGGCCCCTCAGTTCAGGAAGGATGTCAAGGTGCTGGAGCAGGTCCAGAGAAGAGCAACAAGGCTGGTGAAGGGACTCGAACACAAGTCCTATGAGGAGAGGCTGAGGGAGCTGGGATTGTTTAGTCTGGAGAAGAGGAGGCTCAGGGGAGACCTCATCACTCTCTACAACTACCTGAAAGGAGCTTGTAGCCAGGTGGGGGTTGGTCTCTTCTCCCAGGCAACTATCAGTAAGACAAGAGGGCATGGTCTTAAGCTGTGCCAAGGGAGGTTTAGGTTAGATATTAGGAAGAAATTCTTTACAGAGGGGGTAATCAGGCATTGGAATGGGCTGCCCAGGGAGGTGGTGGATTCTCCGGTTCTGGAGGTTTTTAAGATGAGACTGGATATGGCACTTAGTGCCGTGGTCTAGTAACCATGGTGGTAGTGGATCAAGGGTTGGACTTGATGATCTCAGAGGTCCTTTCCAACCTGGCTGATTCTATGATTCTATGACTGCCCCAGGGGTGGAAGCACAGCCCAACCATCTGCCACGGACTGATCCAGACTGCACTGGAACAGGGGGGAGCTCCAGAACACCTGCAATATATTGATTATATCATTGTGTGGGGCAAGACAGCAGAAAAAGTTTTTGAGAAAGGGAGGAAAATAATCCAGATTCTTCTCAAAGCTTTCTCTTTGCTTTTGCTTTAAATAAATTGCCTTATCCCAATCCATGAGTTGTTTTTCCACCTTACTCTCTCTCCTGTCCGGCTGGGAAGAGGAATGATAGAGTGGCTGGGTGGGCACCTGGCATCCAGCCAAGGTCAACCCACCAAAGGAGGATAGTGAGAGAGTAGCATGGCTCCCTTTTGGTTTGATTTTTTCTTCCAGGCCTTAGAGCAAAGACAGATGCTTCTGTTATATATAGGTTGCAAACACTATGAGAATATTTAAATTCAACAACATCTGTGTTTTCACTCAAACACAAGATGAGGAGGCTAACTGGTGCTTAGCTGCTCTCTTTGGTGCACCTGATGTGGTGGTAAAGGAAATTGGTAGGTTTGAGCTGTGCTTCCTTCCCCAGATGCACTGTCTTCACTCTGATGCTGTATAGCTTGCCAAGCCATCCAAAATTCACCCCTTCCTCTGTCCCCCTTTGCCTTTTCCTCCTCACTGAGCCTTAGCTCCTTTGCAGCCCACCCCAAGGTCTTCTTTGCACTTGATGCTTTTGAATTTTTAGGATTTTTACCTTTTGTAGATTTTAGAAGTAGCTGTGTAGTAAATATAGATTTTTAATATAGCTGTATAGTCTGTCACACTTTAGTATTGTAGTTTACACTTACTAAACCCTATTTCCCCATTTCATATAGAATTTTCTAAATTCTTTAGATTTGCTTAGGCTCCTTTTAAAGGTAGAACTATAGTAAACATATTCTGTTTAAGAACGTTTGCACCCCAGGCCTGAACAACAAGATACCATCATAGTCAAAGCAACCTTCAAGCCCAGAATCTTTGGAGAAGCTCCAAAGACAGTACATGCTGTGAAGAAGAGGAAGATGAGGAAGAAAGGGGTCTTAGGACCCCCCGACTCAATTCCAAAGAGGCGTGCCGGGGGGAGGATTTGGGGAGGATCCGGGGGGCAGATAGTTCTGGGATTGGATGGACAATACTATAACATTGTGGAACCCCTGGACATGGGCGCCCGCGCCATCTGTACACCTTGTGCCAGAAGGCCTTCATTGATGCTCTATATCTTATCTCTACTAAATTTACCTGGAGTTTTTTTCTGCTCCCGATCTTTAGGCAACATGCTGCAGGATCAGTATCAAGAGAATGTAATGCCATGGGGGAAAAAAAGGCCTGCAGTTTTTTAACCTCTGTTTAAGCCAAGGCAGGTTGTTGCTTCAGCTTCCTTTATAGAGCTATGGTCACAAGGTGGTGGCTTTCTTTCCTTTTCTGCTGATTCAGCATAAAAAACTGATGGTTTGGAGGGCACTGATTCTTACCAGTCAGACAGCAGTGGAAAAGGTCATGACAAGTGTTGTGAAACGTGCCAGGTCTTCTCCTCTGCTTCTTTTGGGGATGGAATAATTGACACAGTCTGATACTTTCTTTCTTAACTCAGGAACCTTTCGAATTTACTATCCACAATATATTTACTCATTTAGTAGTTTCAAGCCTGTTATTGGGCTGTCCTAAATTAAAACCACTTGATTCTTCATTGGCTTTTGAGACCAAACATGGGCAGTGACCAGCCCTCGCAACTGTGCCTGAGCAGTGGCCCCACAAACAGAGTTTTCGGTTACCTCTGCATTTCTGAAAACTTGTAAGCATTGGCTTTTTCTCTATACAGTGCTTGATCTTGACTTTATTGCAGGGCTAGTGTCTGCAGCACAGGAGCCCCTGTGAAGTGCAGTGACATGACTGTACATGGCTGATGACCAGCAAAAGGGCTTTGGTGCCATTTCAAGTGCTTGGGATTGATCTTTGAGTCTTTGCATTTCCTTCCCTCCTAACTAATGAGGGCTCTCACCCCACATACAAAATTTGTTAAAAACTAATGGGGAATTTGCCCTCCCCTCTCCTGAAAACAGGAGTCTACAGGCGCAAGCTTTGTTAAAGAGAAGACCAAACAGTAAGAACACACCAATATCAAAAAAACAAATCACAAATCCCCCATATGCTGTCATTCTGTCAAAGCAACCCACATCAAGGCCTATAAACTGACTTATTTTTGGCTTTTTCTGTGGGTAGCAAAATATGCTTATTAGTCTGTCTCCCATTAATAGTCTTCCCTTTTACCTCCTGTCACACATATTCCCTGCACTGTATTCCTGTCCCTATTTCCACACCCTAACATCAGTAATGCTATCAGAAGTATTATTTTTACATAGATTTGGTTATGAATGAGCATCTTTGCTCATGCATCTTTTCCCATTTATTAAGCAAATCAAATTCATTTATTGTTAAAAGAGTAGGGATCTTATCCTCTTCCTCAGATCGAGGTAGGCAGTAGTAACCTCTTATGGTAACCACTTCCCCTTATATGACACTAAGACAATTTTAAAGGGAAAAAACATCCATGCACATTTTGAGAGATCATCTGGTTATAATTTTAAAAAATTAATTCTCTTGCCTCAGAGTATCCCAGGTCCATCGAAATCTGCATATGGCTATGGTCCTCTCCAGTGACTGCAGGTATGGAGGTATGAACTTTGCCTTGGTGCACTGCCCATGAGCAGCCCTTCCCAATGTCAACAGTCATGATTCTGACTTATCCCCTCTGCTTGTGTGAACCTGCATTGAGTGTGGTGTCCAAGTAGGCTTTTTTTAAATATTGATCTTATTGTTAGGAGGTTTTCTTCTGTTTGTTTTGCAGCATTTACAAATGGGCCAGATGTGATCTCCAAGGTGCTTGGGCTTGCAGAGTCTCCCTTTTCTTTTTGTGCAAAGCCCTTCTTGCCTCTGGTTAGGTGTTTATGTTCAGTGGAGCCTACAGTCATCCAGGTGGATGAAGAGAAGCTGCAGAGGCAGGTTTTAGGCAGCACACTCCAGGTGCCATAACCAGTGCTCCCTTCAGCCCCTTGCTACTACCCTCTCCCCTTTTCCTATAGCCAGTGTGGAGTGCTGTGACCACCTCATCAGCTGGCCTCAGCCTGACTTGTTAGCTCTGATCTGATTAAAATGGGATTACTGAATCATTTCACAGGGCTGAAGGCATCTGTTATACAGCTGCTGAATAGGAGGCCATTGCTTCAGTTGTCTGTCAGTGTTTGCAGTCAAAAGCACATGAATGGTGACCTGGTGGCATTGTGTATTTCAGACTTCTGTTTTAAGGAATCCTAAGAGAAAAGGTAATTGAGAGCTGGCAATAACTAACAAGAAGGAAAATGTAATTATGAAGCCCACAGTCCTTCGCTGGTTTCCCAGGGTCTGTGACAATACCCCCAGAGCAACATTTAGTTGCTCATATGTAAACAGTTCAAAAGGCTTACTTAGGTCTGGTAGTCCCAATGCTGGAGCTGACAGTAAAGATTGCTTCAGCTGTTTAAACGCAGCTCTGGTCTCATCTGTCCATGTTACAACTCCTTCCTTGGCCGCTTTTAGTGCTCCATATAGGAGTTTAACTAGTAACCCATAGTTAGCTATCCACAGGCGACACCGTCCTACCATTCCTAGGAAAGTCTGCATTTCTTGTACAGTGTGGGGCTCTGGGAGATGACAGATGGCTTCTTTCCGGTCTGTGCTGAGCCGTCGATATCCACAATAGATTTCAAGCCCCAGGTAGATGACTATTTCCTTTGCAATCTGCGCTTTCTCTTTCGAGACTCTATACCCACCTAGTCCCAAAAAGTTTAAAAGACTTACAGTGAGCTCGATGCATTTGTCCTGACTTTTGGCAGCTAATTGTCGTCTACATATTGCAGGACAACTCCTTCTGGCTGCTGCCTTCTCCAGTCCTCCAGTTCTTTTGCCAACTGGTTTCCAAATATCATCAGGTTGTTATTGTAGCCCTGCAGTAGAACTGCCCAGGTGAGCTGTGTTTTTCTCCCTGTCTCAGGATTTTTCCATTCAAAATCAAAAAGCTCTTGACTGTCCTTATGTACAGGAATGCAGAAGGAGGCATCCTTGAGATCAAGCACAGTAAACCACTCTAAATCATATGTTAATGTGGTCAATAAGGTATAGGGGTTGGCCACTACTGGGTGTATATCCTCTGTTATTTTGTTGATTGCCCTCAGATCTTGGACCAATCGATAGCTCTTACCATCAGCCTTCTTTACTGGTAGGATAGGGGTGTTGAATTTGGACTCACATTCTAACCCAAATTTGAGAAACTTTTCAATTATGGGGGCTAATCCTTTATGGCTTTCTAGCTTCAAGGGGTATTGTTTTTGTCTTACCAATGTTGCTCCTGGTTTGAGTGTGATGCTTACAGGCTCTGCTCGTTTGGATCTCCCAGGACACTCGTTAGCCCACACTATAAGGATGTGTCATCTCAATCAATGTGGCATTCTCAATCTCTGCGGGGATCTCTCCGTGGTTCTCCTGTATGAAGAAGGCAGCTGCCTCGATATATTTAGTGTCAGGAATTATGACTTTTATTTCCCCCCCCTTGCAGAATTTAATTTCAGCTTCTAATTTCTCCAATAAGTCTCTACCCAATAAAGGCTTGGGAGAGTTTGACATACAGAGGAATTGATGAGTTACCCAGTGTTTACCTAATTTAAATCTCAAAGGTTTAAAGAAAGGCCTGGTTTCACTTACCCCTGTAGCACCAACCACAGTTATAGTATCATGACTCAATTTCCCTTCTAAGGTATTTGACACAGAATGTGCTGCGCCTGTATCAACCAAGAATTCCACTTCTTCTGCCCCCAGCTTAGCTACAACCAGAGGTTCTGCTGGGGAAGAATCCTCCGGTCCCCTTCATGCATCTCGGTTCACAGCCAGTTGAGGGTCTGGATTTCCACTTCTCTTCAAGTCCGGACAATCCCTTTTCCAATGTCCCTTCTTTTTACAGAAAGAACATCGATCGTTTGCCCTATCATGTTGGCGATTGCATTTACAACAGTTGTGGTAGACATTATGTTTGCAGCATTCCTGACAGCTACTGTTTTTGTGGAATAATGGCCAGTCTTCGCGAACGAAGATCTGGGGAAAGGTCTTTTTACCTTTCCAGCCTGCGCAATGGATTTTTTAGGTGAGACACAGCCTGCGCTGAACTGAGCCCACCCTTTAATCCTAAGGTTCATCTGCCGGGGCCAAGCAAGCTTGGACAATGGCAGTGAGGTCCTCAGGATGTAGGTTTGTTTAGAGTGACCTTCTCATAGATGGATGGCCTCACAGGGCTAACGGGTTCCATCTGCCTGGGAGACCGAGGAATCGAACCCGGGTTGCAGCAGTGAGAGTCCTGCATGCTAACCACTAGGCCACCAGGGGTCTCTTTTGTGGAATACATGGCAGTTATCTTCCTCCAGCTCCAGCACCCTTGCCCTGCCTTTGTGATCTCTATTCTGATACACTGTCCAAGCTACATCCAATAACTCACCAATATCTTTCTTGTCCCCTACCTTCTGCAGCTTTTTCCTTATATCATCTGCAGACTGGCCTATGAACAAATAGACCAAGTGCTTTTTCCCCAAATCTGACTCCATGTCTATGTCTGTATATTTTCATATAACCTCTTTTAGCCTATTCAGAAAGTCTGTCGGGGACTCATTGCTATCTTGTTTTACTTCATACACCTTTGACCAGTTTACTGCCTTTGGAATTCCATGCCTGAAACCATACACCACCCAGTCCTGATAGCGTTTCAATGCTTCCCTTTTCTCTGGTAAATTTTGGTCCCACTTTGGGTCCTCTGGGGGGAAAATATCCTTAAGTTCCCCTGTGAGTTTTCCAATTGTTATTAGTAGCTCAGGACCTGGCGGGCCCGTGCTGGGGGTGGCGGCCCTCTGGGACAGGAGAGGCGGAACCCTGGAATGCATGGAGGTTTACTGGTCCAATCCGGGGGAAGGAAGGGGGGGTGGGCGGGGGTCGGGAGCGAGGGTCAAAGGGGTAGGCGGGGGGGACGGGCATGGGGACGGGGCGGGGGGGGGGGGCCCGAGGGGGGGGGGGGCCGGGCCGGGGGGGGGGGGGGCGGGGGGGGGCCGGGGGGGGGGGGCGGGGGCGGCCCTGCTTTTTGCTTTTGCTTTTGGCTCACCCAAGGCTACTGTCCAGAAACGATTTGCTTTGAATTCTAGCGTCCTGAAAGGGTGCTCAGGGCAACGGAATGTCCCTGGGATTGTCCCTGGGATTGTCCCTGGGATTATCCCTGAGTCTGAGTATAGGTGGCTGGGAGAAAAGTAGGGAGTGAAAGGCTTGCCCTAACCGTTTTAATGGGGAAGTAGCTTGTGTGCCGCTCTGAAGTTGCGAGCTATGCTGGCGATGGTACATCTGGATCTCTCTCCCCTCCCATGATGTGGGGCAGCACCAGTCCTAGTTCCATTTCCATCTGAGGAACCATTTCTGATGGCTGAGGTGGATAGGGAAGGGGTTACTCCAGCTCCAGGGGTTTCTTTGGGTCCTGGACGCATGGAGGGGTTAGGTGCTCCCCCTCCCCCCACCACGTGGTCCCATGGCAGCCACAGACAGCACACGGGACTTGGAGAGGAGGCGAGAGAGAGAGTTTATTGATGAGGTGGTTACATATATAGGTCTTGGAGGATCCACAGAGTGACCAATTACGGGGTCAGGGGGCTTACAGGACACCCAATCGCAGGAAGGGGTTAAAAGGTCCAATGAGAAGACTTCTTGATATCTTCTCAGGACATTCCTGAGACAGAGATAAGAACTGGCCGTGGGGGATTTTGGGAAGAAGAACATGAGTTAGCAAGGAGACTACAAAAAGCCATTTTGGAAACATATTTAAACCACAGTTTCTCATACAAGGCAGATTCACTGCTACAGGTACATGCTAGACAGGTCAAAACTGAAGGGTCAGATAAAATGTGTCCATGGGCTGGATGGGCTCACTAGCTTTCAGGCAGCCATCCTAGGAGAAGGACAACTCTGATTCCAAACCCAGGCAGATGGTGCTCGTTTAGCCCTGTAAGGTCATCCGTCTAAGAGAAGGACACTCTAATCAAACCTACGTCCTAAGGAAACCGCTGTCAGCATCCAAGCTCTCTTGGCCCTGACAGATGAACCTTAGGATTAAAGGGTGGGTCCAGCTCTGCGCATGCTGCATCTCACCTAAAAATCCATTGCGCAGGCTCGAGGGTGATATCCACATTTGTAAAGTCCTGTAGCGATGGGCGAGGGTCAAAACCACAGGTGATAAGGTCCACTGGAAGCCGCAGACCCAACCCTGTATGCAGGCGGTTCAGGACATTGATCGTTAGAGACTGACCGGAGATGACAGTCTCTTTGGGCAGCATCCTGAATGACCAAGCAGCCTTTTTCAAGGAGAGCACTGCTTGCTCCACTCGGAGAGGGGCCTAGAAAAGGTGACCTAACCAAAGCTCATCTCCCCCTTCACCCAGTTGGTTAACCGCGGCCAACGGGCATCTTCTTCTAATGTAGCAGTGAATCTACCTTGTATGGGAAGCTGTGGTTTGAATGTGTTTCAAAATGGCTTTTTGTGGTCCCTGTGCTTTCTTCTTCCCAAAATCCCCCATGGCCAGTTCTTATCTCTGTCCCAGGAATGTCCTGAGAGATATCAAGAAGTCTTCTCATTGGTCTCTTGTAACCCCTTCCTTATTTGGCTGTTCCCTGCCTGATTGGTGTTTTGTAAGCCCCCTGACCCCGTAATTGGTCACTCTGTGAAACCTCCAAGACCTATATATGTAACTGCCTCATCAATAAACTCTCTCTCGCCTCCTCTCCACGTCTGGGTGCTGTCTCTCCGGAGCCATGGGACCACGTGGGTGGGGGGAGGGGTGAGCACCTAACCCCTCCATGCGTCCAGGACCCTGAAGAAACCCCTGGAGCTGGAGTAACCCCTTCCCTATCCACCTCAAGCCTTCGGAAATGGAACCCCACAATGGGAGGAATGCACCCAGATTCTAATGCGCTCACACAAAGATCAAAAGACAAAGGCATACACCTGCCTCCAAAGGTGTACCCAAATTGACTCTCGCATGCTGGAACATCAGAACCATGCTTGATACTGCGGATAGTGGACATCCTGAGTGTCGCTCTGCCCTAATTGCCCACAAACTATCACATCTCAACGTGGACATAGCTGCTCTCAGTGAAGTTCCTCTCCACAAGGAAGGCAGCCTTAGAGAACATGGTGCTGGTTACACACTCTTTTGGTCAGGTAAACCCAGAACCGAAAGGCATCTAACAGGAGTTGGCTTCATGATTAAAAACTCTATTATTCCTACACTCGAAAATCTGCTGACAGATCATTCTGACTGCATTATCTCCCTACGCCTTCCACTACACAACAAGCAACATGTTGTCCTCTTTAGTATATATGCCCTAACTCACCAAGTTGACCCTGCCGAAAAAGATAAATTTTACACCAACCTGCACCACCTTACCCAAAAGGTTCCTGCAGATGATAAGATCATTATCCTTGGTGATTTCAATGCCAGAGTAGGAAAGAATTTTGAAGCATGGAAAGGAAGATTAGGCAAGCATGGTGTTGGAAACTGCAACGATAAAGGTCGACTTCTGCTAGAATTCTGTGCGGAGCAACAGCTCACCATCACTGATACTATCTTTCAGCAGAAAAATAGTCTGAAGACAACCTGGATGCATCTTAGATCTAAGCATTGGCACCTCATTGATTATGTCTTGGTGCGACGGAGAGATGTCCACGATGTGCACCATACCCGCATGATGCCTAGTGCAGAATGCCAAACAGACCATCGACTGGTGTGCTGTAAACTTAACTTCAATCTTAAATTCAAACCTAAAAGGGGCAGTATCCCAAGGCGAAGACTCCAAGTTAACAATCTCCAATCAGCCACAGTGAGAGACAGATTCCAGGCAAATCTTCAAACTAGGCTCGAAAAACACTCCATAGATTCTATAGATGCCTCTCCTGAAACAATTTGGCACCATATTAAAAACAGCATCCTGCAGTCCCCTGAAGAATCCTTAGGGTTTCCTTCAAGAAGAGCAAGGACTGATTTGTTGAAAACAGTCAAGAGATCCAGGAATTGTTGAGGAAGAAGAGAACTGCCCACCAAGCACACCTTGCACTGCCATCCTGTCACGTAAGAAAAGCAGCCTTTCGTCTTGCATGCAGCAAGCTCCAACAGAAACTCTGTGACATCCAGAACAAGTGGTGGATCAATCTAGCTGAAAAAACTCAATTGTGCACAGATATGGGTGATCACAGAGGATTCTATGAAGCCCTGAAATCAGCATACGGGCCTACATACCAGGTCCAAAGCCCTCTACTCAGCGCAGATGGTCAAGCGCTTCTGACAGATAAATCCTCCATTCTGAATCGATGATCTGAAAGCTTTCAGACTCTTTTCAGTACTAGCCATGTAGTCCAAGACTCAGCAATTCAGTACATCACACAACAACCAGTGAGGAATTAATTGGATATTGCCCCCACTCTGGGAGAAACCCTTAAGGGCATACAGCAGGTGAAAATTGGCAAGGCTGCTGGGGTTGATGGAATTCCACCTGAAGTCTGGAAACATGGGGGCCAAGCACTCCATGCTAAATTTCACGAGTTTATGGTGTGCTGTTGGGAACTAGGCAAACTACCATCAGACCTTTGCGATGCACTCATCATCACCTTGTATAAGAAGAAAGGAGTTAAATCAAACTGTTCAAATTACCGTGGTATTACTCTGTTCTCCACTGCTGGCAAAATCCTGGCAAGAATACTCTTGAACAGACAAATACCCGCTATAGCAGAAGGAATTTTATCTGAAACCCAATGTGGTTTCAGAGCCAACAGGAGTACCACAGACATGGTGTTTGTTCTCAGACAACTGCAAGAGAAGTGTAGGGAACAGAACAAAGGTCTCTATGTAACCTTTGTTGACCTCACCAAGGTTTTCGAAACTGTGAGCAGAAAAGGTCTATGGCAGATTTTTGGAAGGTTTAGGTTGTCCCCCCAAGTTCCTTAAAATGATCATCTCACTCCATGAGGATCAGCACGGTCAAGTCAGATATGATGACTGTCTCAGTCTGAAAAGACTGGAAGGTTTGCTAAAGAGGATGAGTTATGGGACAAAACAAACTCCTCTGTCTCAGCAATTGTGGATTAAAAATTACGGGGCTTTACTCGAGGAAGTGTGGAAAAAACAGAAGAGATAACAACCCTTTATTAAAAGATATATGTATGTTAGCAAAAAAAACCCAGTAACAGAACACAAAAAAACTATACAGTAGTCCTAGAAAAGAAAAAAAGTCTGGTAAATACTTCTCTGTCCTTTTAGCGCAGTCCTAATCGTGGCCTGCAGGGGCGCTGTTGGATCGCTGAGGCGCAGGGCCTGCAGTTCGCTTTTGTGGTCGGCAGGGGGCGCTGTTGAGTCACTGAAGGTGCAGGGCCTGCAGTTTGCTGTTGTGGTCGGTAGGGGGCGCTGCTGGGCTCCAGTGGCCACCACGCAGGGAGAGGGGCCCTGGGGCGGGTCTCAGATCAAGGGAGAACCCGAAAGGAAGATGGGGGATCCCCACCCCTCAATGGAGGGAAAAAAAAGTAAGGAAGGCAGTTCACCCCCAACAGGACTCACTGTGGTTCCCAGTTGGTAGCGTCCCAAAAAGCTCCTCTTTTTCTCCCAGTGAGCACAGAGACTCTCCGATGAAACACAGCAGATCCGGGCCGGGGCCAAGAGACAGCTCCCCGGCCAAGCTGAAATCAGCAGTCCGGGCTGGCCAGGGCGGGCAGTCAGGCAAACAGGCTTCCAGGCCTTCTCTCCAAATGCTCCGCACACAGACCCTGTCTCTGTCCTCCAGAGAAAGACCAGCAAAAACTGCCTCTCTCCCGTCGGAGTAGAGCGAGCCTTCCAATGGGCCATTAGCTAGGAATGTAGCCAGGCTGGTTAAATCTTTTGTAAAGCTAATGACCCCCCTTCCCCCTTCCCTGTTTGAACTCTCTTACAGGGAAGCAGGGAAAGAAAAATTCCTCTCTCAGATTATAACCTATAACACTGACGCACTTTCTGAGCCCTTTCTAATAACCAATGGTGTGAAACAAGGCTGCGTTCTTGCACCAACCCTATTCACAATCTTTTTCAGCATGATGCTCCAAAGGGCCACGGCAGACCTCGATGATCAGGACAGTATCTACATTCGATATCGTACTGATGGAAGCCTATTCAACCTAAGGTGACTGAAGGTCCATACTAAGACCTTAAAGCATCTTGTCCGGGAACTGCTTTGTGCTGATGACGCCGCCCTTGTTGCCCACACAGAAGCAGCTCTGCAGCGTTTAACATCCTGCTTTGCAGATGCTGCTGAGCTCTTTGGGCTGGAAGTCAGCTTAAAGAAGACAGAAGTTCTCTATCAACCTGCACCTCAGGAAGTCTTCCATCATCCCCATACCACCATTGGTGAATCAGAGCTCAAATCAGTCCCACAGTTTAATTACCTAGGCAGCCTCATCTCCTCATATGGTAAGATTGATGGAGAGAAAGACAACAGGTTAGCAAAGGCATATAGTGCTTTCAGAAGACTCCATAAAAGAGTTTGGCGAAATAAACACTTGAAGAAAAGTACCAAGATCAGTGTTTACAGAGCCATAGTGCTGTCTACTCTTTTATATGGATCCGAATCATGGGTCATCTACCGCCACCACCTGCGACTCTTAGAATGCTTCCATCAACGCTGCCTTTGTACAATCCTAAACATCCACTGGTCAGATTATGTGACTAATACGTCTGTTCTAGAACAAGCAGCAGTCACAAGTATTGAGGCCATGCTGCTGAGAACACAGCTGCGATGGGCAGGACACGTCTCAAGGATGAAGGACCACTGCCTCCCTAAGATCCTGCTTTATGGTGAACTTGCCACCAGCTGTCGCAAGAGAGGAGCCCCGAAGAGAAGATTCAAGGACTCCCTGAAACAACATCTCAGCCTTGGCCATATTGATCAACATAACTGGTCTACTCTGGCCTCCAATCGGGAGGTCTGGAGACACACTATCTTTGAGGCTGCTGATGCTTTTGAGAAAGCACACAGGATCACTTTTGAGGAGAAAAGACAACACAGAAAGAATCGTGTCTTGCAGAATATACCACCTAAGGAGTATTTCTGCTGTGCCTTTTGCAACCGGACGTGTCTATCTCGTATTGGCCTTTTTAGCCACTAGCGCGCTTGTAAAAAATGGGTAGAGCCCTTCCCAAATCTTCGTTCTGGAAGCCTAGCCATGAATGATGATTAGTAGCTCAATTCCAGACTGGGCAGCTCACTTAACCATTTCCTTCTTTGTGGGGTCAAGTAATGTATCCATCATTACTTCTAAGTCATACCAATCTGGATTTTGTGTTCTTATTGCTCTTTCCACATAATTAGTCACTTTATCTGGGTTATCTCTATATGCTCCGACCGAAGCCTTCCACTGCTGCAATTCAACCAGAGAAAAAGGAACCTTTATTAACACTGGGCCTTGGTTGCTCATAGCCTGTCTTAAAGGAGCCTCTACCACAGGTTTTTCCTTCTTTGTCCTCGTTCTCCTAGCCACTGGGCTGGGATCTGCTAGGGCTTCACGTACCCTCCTCCCCTTTGTGTTTGGTTTTACTACAGGAGGTTTTTCCTCCTCCGCGCTACTGTCTGATTCGTCATCAGAGGCTTCTGTACCTGGGTCAGTGAGATCACTGTCTCGAGTTTCGACTTTCATGCTCGAGGGGTCAAAGGGGGGAAGACCCCGCCTTTGCCTCCTGTCGGAGGCCGGGATTTATTTGCTCTTTTTTGGAGTGCCCATTCCCTGATGATATGGGGCGGAGGCTGGAAATTCCTCCGATTCCTGCTTCCCCCTTTCCGCAGTGGGAAATCCTGCATAACTGGGCGGTGCAGTAGAAGTGACCGCGCCTCCTATGGTTGGAGGGTAGAGACCATAAAGGACGGGGGGTGCTGGGGGCGCCCATAATGGCGGAGCCGAAGAGTCCCATGTCGGCCGGGGCGGGGATCCCGTCTGCAGGCACCGCCCCTGCTCCTCCTCCCGCAGTTCCAAGATCTACGCTGGTGCCTCCCATCGCCATGGGGACAGCTCCGGCCGCAGAGGGCGGCCCCAGCCCCCTTCCCGGGGCCGCATCGGCCTCTGCGGGGGGCCGTCCACGCCCGCAACTACGCCTCCGCCGGCGGCAGCCCCCGTTGCCGTAGCAACCGCGCCGGCAGTCGGCACCGCCCCCGGGGCGGCTCCAGCCAGAATCGACCCCGCAGCCCCCGGGGGGGGCCGTCGTCCCCCCGCTAGCGACCGCACCTGAAGCGGCTACGGGCGGCACCGCTCCCGCAGCCCCTGGGGGGGCGGCCCCCCCCGGCGCAGCAGCGACAGGGGCCGAGACCACAGCTGCGGGGGGCATGGCTCCCCCGCCAGTTGGAACAGCCAGGATGAGCCCTGCCTGTCCCGGCGCGACAACACCCGCTCCAACAGCCCCGGCTGGTCCCGGGATCACTCCCGCAGCGGCTCCCGGGGCCCCCGCCGCGACTGGAGCAGGCACCGCCCCCGGGCCAGCCAGTCCCGCAGCGCCTGCGCCTGGGGCCAGAGGGGCTCCCGGGCTGGTCCCGCACAAATCGGGGGAAATTAGAAGATTTAAGTCCTCATCTCCGGGGCTTTTAAATTTGACTGATGGGTTCACGCTTAACCTACTCTTTCCTCTTTCTCTAAAGCCATCTCTGAGACCTCTGCCTCTGTCGAGGCTTTATCTTTCTTATTCTCCTTCATCCACTCCGGGTGGGTTAAAAGAAACAGAAACAGAAACAATTCAACATACTGTAATTCATCCCATCGTTCCTCTTTATGAAGGACCGAGATAAGTCGCAACACTATTTGTTTCAAAACAACCAAACCTTGCCCAAGCCTCCCCTCTGAGTCTCCCATATAAAGGCCATATATTTGTAGACAGCCTACATAACTCTTGCCTTTTTAAAGATGTTTTAGGGCCAGCTAAATGCCTCCAGTGCTGCAAAACCAAAGCCAGAGGAGACCCCTTAGGGATTTCCTCCCCCCTAGACTGTATGCAGCCCATTGTAACAAATAAACAGGCAAGAGAAAATTTTTTCAGCACCAGGATTAGAACTCAGAGTCCCAGAAGTGCTGTGCTAACTCCTTCCCCAAGTGCCACCACGGGCTTAAGACAAGGTCGGAGTATTTCAACACATGGGGAGACGTCCCCCCCCCCCCCCCCGTGGCCCCCTAGCCAACATGAAACACGAAACTCCTGAGTTTCCCTCTGCCCTGCCTTTACTGAAGCCTCACAGACAGTCCAACTGCCTGCCCCAGTGAAACCCTTTTGCCCACAGACTGGGAAATTGACTCTTGCAACTTCTGGGCCCAAGTCTAAGTTCCTTCCCAGTCCCACTGTATTCCCTATTTCCGGGGAAAACCTCCCCCTTCGCAGCTGCTAACAAAATTACCCTGCTTTCTTATGTTACCTCCATATGTGGTTCTGAGGACCGATGCAAAGAAATCTCAGGTCCAGCCAATTTCCACCTTTTGGGTGCAAAAACTGATGCCTAAAAGACTGAGGAAAAAAAGACTCCAGGTAAAATTAGGTAGGAGATAAGAGAGCAGAAGTTTTAATGAGCCTCCAGGCTCCAGGAATACAAAACCCACGCGCGTGCCCTTCGACTCAGTTGTTACAATTTTTATAATGATGTTCATCCAATCCCTGCTTGTCCATCCCCCAGTTCTGCCCCGTTCCGCCCCCTGGCACACCCCTTCGGGAATTGAGTCTGGGGGAGTTTGGGACCCCTCTTTCATCATCTTCCTCTTCATCAAAGCACGTGCAGTCCCATATTTACATTCCTGGGGCAGGCGTTAGGGTAGAAGACTAAACAACTAATGGACTTAACAGAATTTTGATATGGGAAGGGGGTTTGATATGTACAACCATTAGGCTCCTGCCATTACTTCTACTGGAAAATACTGATAGAAGATATAACATCATGAGAAACACACTACAGCTACATTTAAAATCTACATTCACTACATAACTACTTCTAAAATCTATAAAAATTTAAAAAATTGAAAAAAATTAAAAAATCAAAAAACTACGGCAACAGTAGGAACTAGGTATCAATGAAATGAGAAATGATAATAAATATTAGTGATAAAGAGAAGAGGCACATTTTCTGAGAAGCTTTCTGTCTGCTGTCGCTGTTGAGACAGCCAAAGCAACATAGAAACAGTCTTCTTCCAAAAGCAGGACAGGAGAGGGATAGATAGATAGATCCTTTATTGTAACAAGTCACCCATATTTATAGCTCTTGGCATAACATACATGTTACACCACAATTGGTGCTTTTTTATAAACATACATCACGATTGACTGCTCTATAGCAAACTCACGATGATTCAGCATTTGTAGACTCATAGTGACTAAGCTCCAGCAAGCTCACCATGACTCAGGGTATCTGCCTCTATAGTCCTGTCTTCCTTCCGACAGACCTGCTGTTAACCCCGACAATTCCCCCTTTTTTTTTGTATTTATGCCACAAAGATGGCCTTGACAGTCTGTTGCAGGGCCCTTTGCAACAGGCTGATCAAGCAAGGCATCAGTATCGACAACCCCTGATTCAAAGCTAAGAAGAAACACAGCACTTCACAACAAGGATGGATAACAACACTTCACCAAGAAAAAGTTAGAGAGTTCATCTATCATCTAGAATAAGGACTCACTATGGTCTGACAGATTCATGTAACACATTCCTTAAAAATCTTGACACTCATGTAAAGTATTTTTAAGTCTACACACATATATATCTACACAGTTTCTCTCTCTCATACAGTCTTTTTCCAGTCATTCAATTGGTGGCCACCTCGGTCATCCTTCACTCACGCATAACTGGAATTTCTATTATACTTTTATATTTTAATTACACATTTTACATTTTAAGTAGTTATTGGCTGTGTACTTCTCAGTCTGTCATTTTTTGGTAGTCACGTTTAACAACTGTACCTGGTTCAAAGAGGAATTATTATAAGGAATATCAGGTCTAACAAATTTAAATGAGATCTATTCTGATTTAGCATGTTTATGCACATACATAGTCTCTTTCCCCCTTTTTTTGTATTTAAAAAGTCATTTGATGTGTAAAATGCTTTCTTGATAATAACTTGTTCTATGAGTGAGTTAGTTTTGTTTAGAATGCTAAAGGCTAATAAAGTCAAAGATATAACACTGGTGAGTAATTTCTGCATTTTGCATCTTGCAGTAATTTGATTTTTCTACGCAACACAATAGAAACAATGTCATTTGAGCTAAAAGAACATAAGTAATGCCCGTACACTTTTAATTTCTAACTGAAATGCACTTAATTTGTTTCATAACTTAAGTTCCACTGTTATAATTATTATCTGTTATTGATGCTATATCATTTTGGGTTCTAACTTCTAGTTAAGTCAAAGTTAAGAAGACAGTATTACATATAGAGCATTCTAAAGGAGATGATTAAGGAACATCAACAGAAATTACACATCATGTGTTATATACGCTACTTGATCTTATTTTTACTTCCACTTGTCCCATGGGCTTATTTGCATAAGTGTTTAAGTCAGTTCACTGTGGAGACAACTCAGGTTACATGGTTGATCTAGTTATGCAAAAAAACCCTTATTATTTGGCTGAATAGACTTCCTCAATGAGTTTGCTGCATCACAAATGCGATGCCAGGAAGGGGGAAAAGGAAAGAAAGAAGGTTTAGTTTGCAATCACTGGACTACAGTAACCTGGATTAGGATTAAATTTTTTGAATTACTCTTAATTATTTTTTTTAATAAGCAGACATATAGAAGGGCAAAAAGGGAAAAAACCCAACAATTTAAACTTTTGAATTTAACTGCAACAAGTTAAAGGACCGTTTGAATAATAAAAATCTCAGGAGTTTTTAAACATCAGTAATTTTAAGTATAAACGCGAGTTTTTTGTCTCTTTACACAGACAGCGAACAGTACTGCACTACTAGTCTTACAGCTGGTCCTTGTAGGTTAAAACAAAAGTTAAATAAGTTAAAGCTTCTGTTTGTAGTTGAATATTATTGTATCATGTTCTTCACTATAAAACAAAGTTAAAAAGGGACAGTTATTTTAGTGAAAATTTTTGAAATTGTAATGCTCAAGTCATATGTATTCTATCTTTTATGTAAAGTCAATACTTAAAAGTCTTATTTATCCTTGAGATAGGTGGGACATGTTTGTAGCTTACTGAAATTTAATCTTTAAGGCACTAACATCTATTTTCTCCTTAGAAGAATTATCCTTACTTCCACTTTTCACATTAATTAAAAAGGGTATTAGAAATTTTGTATGGAATGAAGTGCTCTATAAAGCAATTTCTATTCATGTGTAAAATTCAGGGTTATGTTATTTTATTAGCACATCATCTAATTTTATATTTTTGTTCATCTTTTAGCAGCATGCTGTAAGAGCTGCAAATCAATACAGATGGTATTTCACCTCCTGAACCTAGTTACTCATAATTCGCATCCTGACTGAACTGAAGGGATATTGTATCAAATATGGATTAAATTAGCCTGTACAATACGTTATCATGGGATTATGTATTCAACAGTGTTAATACTAAATAAGAATCTCTGAACATTTACATTAGGCATATCAAGAGAAGTTTCACAGCAGTAGTCACTAAAGGAAAACAAAACAGTTATTAGAATTCATGCAGTACATTGCAAATAATTCTGTTAAAGAGATTCATGCCCCCTCGCACTGAGTATAATGTTGTAACCTTTAGAGATTTATGCCAGATGTCTGCAGCGTGACATGCACTCCAACCTGAAAGAATTGTTTTAGCTTTGGAAAACAGCAAATTATAACATTACTTGTCCTTACAGTTTTTCAAAACTTCCTAAATTGTGGAGAAGTTAAACCAATGTCTGAGTTACGTGAGTAATGTGTGATTGGCAGCAAAGCGTGATTTCTGTCTATAGTTGGTATTTAGAAAAATGAATAGATAAGTCACCATTACAGTCTGCTAATACAGCTTGAAATTCAGCGTCTTCTGTGAGAAGTCAGTTCAAGTTGTCTCTGATGTCTGGGATGTAGTTAACTCTCAGCCCTTGTTCATCTGCCTCTTCTAGTTGTTCTTCACCTTTAATAAAAAACATACAAATTTGTTACTAAGAGTTTAGTCAGTTTTAAGTGCTTATCATGGGTAATTTCACAGTTTTTCTTTGAAGCTGTAGGCTTAGTGATGATTCTTTGCAGTATAATTTTCTCCGTAGGAGATAAGTTCTATGGCTTGGTTTTTTGAATTCTTTCTGGAGCATTTTTCAATCCTGCTTCTCAAATAACATTGGTTAGAACAATCACATTTAGTTTTAACTCAGCTTCTTAGATCTCTAACTTCTGTATTTTCTTTTACTCTGCTTTTATTATTTTGAGTAGCATTTTATCAGGTTGTACTGCAGAACAATTCTCTCCTATTGTAAAGCAAAACACACTGAATTTCAGGAAGGTCACTGTAACTTTGATAAAAGCAAGTAGCAAGGCATTAATTGAGAGCAGGTTGATAAGTGTCAGTTTTCATTATGAAGAAACAACTGGTTGTTCGAAATTCCAGCACATGGAAATCCTTCAGAGGATGGGATTACTGATTTTGATAAGGGTTTTATTTGCATAATTGGATTAAATATAGTTTCGTACCCTTTACTTTTCTGTTATCAAGCCACACATAGCTTGGGATTTGAACAGCATTTTTGAAATTGAAACTTCCACCTTTCTAATGTAAGGATTCACAGTAATTCATAGGGCAGATTTCTGCCTCTCTGGATGCAAAACATGAAACTGGAGAACAGTCACGTCCTTTCAGACTTAAGCAGTCTCACCCAGCCTCTGAAAAGATATGATCAGTTAGGATTTATAAGCAGCTAATTCTGAATTTTTGCTGATATTATATACTTTTCTGGGATAACAAAATATTTTGAGAATATTTGTATGTATTAAGTAATGAAGAATAGGAATGCTTGAAAACTCTAAACACATTACTTAAACAAAATAGTTATAACAGTTTAACTTGCACAGATGCATTTAAGAATTTAACAACTGTGTGATAAATAATTGTGATTCGTGAAACAAATGGGTGATTATATCAAAATAAAACAAACGGATTGTAAAACTTAATTACACCCCCATAAAGAAATAAAACAGACCCTTACAAGGTCAAGGGGCCCTAAACCTCCCTACTATCCTAAGAATAAAATATGGTAGAACTTTAAATCTTTTAGGTGCCTGTTCGTCCAAGAATGCATGAATTATGACCGGTTGTAGAGATAATAATTTAGCTTTAGCTGTAAGAAAACCCATATATTAAATACTTAGCAAAAACCTGTAAAATGTATATGTATATTATATAATTAATATGCATGAAGTAGCTAAGATAAATGCTAAATGTACACTGTAGTAGGTGTGCAGATTTGGGAAACTTGTCCCCATTTCTGTCACCCAGCTGGCTGCTTGCTTTTACCATATAATAAACTCCTATTCAAAAACTTATAGAAAATCGAGACTTTGTTTATCACAATTGGTGACTTTCCCAATGTGATGTTCTCTGACCCCTGCCGGTTTAATTAGTACTCGAAACGGGGGGGCCCCCACTGAATTCAGCGACCTATTTCAGGTCTAATTTTCCACAGGACCGGAGTAACATGCTATATGGTAAAAGCAAGGATTGCTCCCGGATTGCTGCAGCAAAGGGCCCATAATTCTCGTGCATGAAGACCCAGGGGAGAACAACGGACTGTGAGTATTCCCTGGTTGGGCGGATAAAAGAGGTCAGAGTGAATGAGTGAATGAGATGCAGCTTTGCTGCGAAGTGAATGCGGTAGCCCTTTTAACTGCGTTTCTGTCTCCATGCAAACGGAACAGCCAGTGACCGGGCAAAGAGAGAGAATTCATGATTGGACCTCTGGGATCGGTGGAAAAGTCTTAAGGAGGGACCTTTGTGTCAGTGGAGAGAGTTTAGAAGGGATCCCAGAGAGTTGGTGGAGAGATTCTAGAAGGGACCTCAGAAACTATGGGGCAAGGATTCAGTAAGAAAGGTAGCCCCAAAAGGAAAGGGAGGAAGCAGGCATTGCTGGATATTACCCCTACCAGTCCTTTGGGGGTAATGATATCAAATTGGGAAGATATTGAGAATATTGGTAAGTTAACCAAAGAAAGGCCATCAGAAAAGATCAAAAGAAGCGAAATGGGAACTATTAGGTAGCTTACCTCTCCCCTATAACCCTTCTTATCTTGTACAAACTCCCTCGCTTGCGGTTCCCACAGCCCCAAGAAATACTCCCCCTCCCTCTCCACAACTTCCCTCAGCTGTGAACCTCACGACCCTGTTAAATCAGGGGTATGGAAGTCCCAAAAGAACTAAAGCCCAAAGAAAAAAACAGACAGCCCTAAGAAATGTCAGAGCCTTTTTAGTAGATCAGTAAAGCTCTGGTGAAGAAGACAAAAGTTTAAAAACAATGAAAGAAATAGGAAAACTGCTAGAAGACCTCTTGGGAGTAGCTGAACAATTAAACAAATTCTTAGGACTCAATTGGGAATGTAACTCAACCCTGACTTGAGTACTGTACTTCCTTGACCCAAAGAACCAAAAAGGCTGTTCCCCATGAGAGAAATGTCAAAAAGGCATTTAAAGATCCGCAAGAAAAAAATAAAACCCCTATTACCTGGTTAGAAAGACTAAAGAAAAATTTACAGCAATATTTAGGCATTAATCCTGATACACCAGCTGGCCTAATATTGTTGAAAGTCCACTTTATAAATTATGCCTGGAGTGATATTAAAAGAGAACTAAAAAAATTAGATGGATGGGGAAAAGGGGGGCTCAAAGACTTACTGAGAGAAGCCCAAAAAGTACATATGAGCAGACTCCAACAAATTGTTTCAAGGGTCCAGGCAGTAAAATGCTTTTATTGTAGAAAAAAAGGTCATCTAAGAAGAAACTGTCTGAAAAGACAGAGAGACTTGAAACTATTTGAATAAAATAAATGAGATTAAAAGTATCAAGAGCTCTATTTTCCAAGAATAACACACCGTAACTAGCTCTTGACAAAACTGAATTAAAACCTCAAGGTGAAAAATATAAATTCATAGTAAAGACTGAATCTAATCGAAAATATATAACCAAAGTTCCCCAAAATTATAAAACCAGTAAAACTACAATCAAAGTGATTAGAACAAAAAAAAAATTCACAGTACCTCTCGAAAAACAAGTTTAAATTTAGCAGTTTATTTCAAGCACTGGAGAGAACGACTAGACCTCCCCTTTTGCACTACCAGCCCACGCGAAACACGCTGGGATCGGCCTAGCAACCCGTCTGAGCAGTGCCCCAAACCCTGTGATAAACAGACAGATCTCTGTAGGGAGCGGGTTCACACTGCCAGGGCCCCCCACGCTCACCAACGCCAGACCCCTCCTCAGCCCGGCTGCCGGCGGCCTGCCCATGCTGAGTCATCTACCTTGCATCTACATACGAACTGGGGGGCACTGTGTGCCATTGCAAAGTCGGCGTCTCCTCCCGACACACACTCCGGAGTCACCGCGAAGTGAAGTGCCAGCTTTGGCTCTTGGCTACTTCTTCTCTGTCTTCCCCGAGCGGGAGGAGGGAGGAAGGGGAGAAGCTGAAGCGGTGTCCTGCAGGAGCAGGACGAAGGAGTCTATAACTTTAATTTTGGTGACTTGGGAAGAGGAAAGTTATTTCTGTAATATATTTTGTCCTTTGAAACAACAAACACCAGGTCCTAAAAGTATGTATATGTATGCAGTTGAATGTCTTCACCCATATTTGCAGTTAAATTTGGGGAAGGTTTTGAACAGTGTTAAAGAGAGAAGAGGAGGAAGAAAGAAAGTGATTGGTTTATGCTGTGTTAGAAGCCCTGCTGTGGTGGGTCTGTGGTTGTGTTTGTCAGTGTAGCAGGAGAAAGCGTTGTGAGGTTTTTTACTGTTAAAATTTGATTTTAGAAGAGCTGGTATGTGTTCGCAAGTGATAAAATGGATTATTTTGCTTACCTGTGTCTCAAGTTTGGCACTTTTAGAGATCCTCACCCATTAAACAAGCTAACACGAGAAAGGGGGGGCTGTGGTGAAATAAGAAGGGGAACCACTGCTTTACTCTCGATATGGGTTGGCAATATATTGGAAGTTAACTATTTATAAAAAGTTCATTTCAGCAGACAGACCTGGTAACCAAGCAAAGACACCAAAACTCGGACTGGAGGTGGTATGGATGAAAAAGATTTTTGTGCGAAAATGAACAAAAACCAATCTCCAAAAAGTGATGCATATAAAAAATCGGACTGCAATTTTGAATAATACTGTCAGAACACTGGATAATACAATTGTTATCAGTAAAAGAGAGCAAAACTCTTTTAAAGTTTGTATAAAAGTTTTATTTAAGGCAAATGAGCAAAAACAGCGCTGGGCGGACGGGGGTCTCCTGCCCCACCAACGGTCCGCAAGTTCAATAAGTTTCAGTTTTTCTTTTATAGGTTTGTAGCTCCCAGGTCCCCTCCTGGTTTTTTGTTTGGTTTTTTTTTTGTTGTTACATGTTCATTCTGCGCATGCTCTGTTCTTGTTGCTAGGGGTCCTCTCTTCCCTGTTTCTTGTCTTTCTTATCAGTTCTCCCTGGCGTCTTCTTCTTATCAGGTCTGGCTGCCTCCTTCCTCTTATCAGATTGTGTCTGCGCAGACTGTTTTTGTTGTTAGGGGCCCTGTCTTCCCTGTTTTATGTCTTCTTTGACAGACTCTGCTGTGGTTGCTAGGGAAATCTCTTTCTACATAGATATCTAAGATCTAGAGGTAACATAATAGGATATAGTCCGTCATGATAACATAACATTACAGTTCGCAATTACAGTATTACAAATATAATTTGATAAGCAAATTATGTTTTTTTGTCTTTATTGACTATCACACCATGACTATTATATTTGTCTTTTGTTATCTTCAGATTTGTAAATATTCTGTCCTAGCAGTTTAACAACCTTTTATACTTCCTGATTACTACAGCTATCCTGGGGAAGGGGGAGCAGGGAAAGAATTTATTAACTCCTTTGTGCCCGGGGGGAAAGGGGTGCTAGACCGAATCCTAAGGGGCTGTTCTGAGTCCTAAGAGGCTGTAAATAGCCCCCAAGATCCCCAATACAAAAAAGCTAAAAGAACAAAAATCAGGAAGCAAAATTCTAATAAATACAAGAGCTGCATTTTAGGTACCCACTGCTGTAAGTTTTGTATCAATAAGGGGAGCCACGGGTCAATCAGAAAAAGCTCATTTCTTGAAACCTTTAAAATACAAATTAGGAAAACAATTTGAGATTCACATATTCTTATACATGCCAAACTCACCAGTTTGTTTACTGGGAAGAGACTTACTAGAGCCATTGAGAGCTGAAATAAAACTTGAACAGAACAAAATAAAATTCAAAGTAAAAAGGAGCGATTGATTGAGATTTTAAATCTTGCCCTAATAGAGACTCAAAGTTCAAGCAACATACATGAAGAAGTAACAGATCAAAGTATGAGCTTCAGAAACTCCAAGAAGAGCAAAAATGACATTTCCAATTGAAGTAAAAGTTAAATTAGGGGCACAGCCAATAAAGATTAAACAATATCCCCTAAAAATAGAGAATCAGGAAAGGATTCAACACATTATAGAAAAGTTTATTAAACATAAGTTATTAAAAAAATATAAATCAGAATATAATACTCCCATCTTACCAGTAAAGAAACCTGATGGGAAGTATAAGATAGTGCAAGATCTTAAAGCAATAAATAACTAAAGGCTTGCACCCCATAGTAGCAAATCCATATACACTGCTGACTAAATTAACACCAGAGTTAAAATAATTTACTGTCCTGGATCTAAAAGATGCTTTCTTCTGCCTGCCCTGGAGCCCTGAAAGTTAATCACTATTCGCTTTTAAATGAGACAATCCTCGCATGAGAAAGGAAGTCCAAAATAATATGTATTGAATGAACTGTTAACATACTAAACTGTCTCGGATTAATTGAGTACTGAGTCTCTCCACAGAAAGCTCAAGTGGCTATACAACGAGTCTCCTACCTCGATTACGAAATTGCTGCAAGACAACAAACCCTAGAAACAGCAAAGAAAGAAACTATCGGCCAAACTCCCTGGCCACAGACAAAGGAAGAGCTCCAAACATTTCTCGGAATGACCGGATGATGTCGTCTATAGATCTAAAGCTATGGACTTCTGGTAAAGCCCCTGTGTGAACTCATAAAGGTGAGTCCAACATACTCACTTGGGGTAAAGAAACTGATAAAGCTTTCCATAAGCTAAACAAAACTGATGAGAGCTCCAGCCCTTGATTTAAATCATTAGCTTTCACCTCAGCGCTTTCTGAAATACCAAGCCACACTGATTGAACAAAATAATATATAATGATCACTAATATTATCAATCCAGCCTTTTCTTCAGGAAACCACCAAAAATACAGTTGCACATGACTGCTTAGAGACAATAAGAGCAACGTACTCCAGCCTACCAAACTTGAAAGAAGAACCCCTAAAAGATGCTAAAGACTTCTGGTTCACAGAAAGAAATGATTTCATCTAGAAAAGAGGACGTAAAGCTAGATATGCAATAACCATGATAAATGAAGTAATAAAGGCAAGAGCCCTCCCTGTCAATACCTTAACTCGAAAAACAGAGATTATAACACTTCAGTTGCCAGAAAAGTTGCTATTATGCATTGAAAAGCTCACCAAAAAAAGGTGTTACTGACCGTGAAAGAAGAAATGCCATGGATGATCGGAAGCAAAAAGGGCAGTAAAAGCAGAAGAAAGCAAAATCCAATATTTGATCCCTGATGGTAAGATTCAAATTCAGCAGTCAAATACAGAACCTAGATACTCTAAAGAAGACCGAAAATTAATCCAAAATTTAAGAGGAAAAATAGAAGAAAAACAAATGGGCCAAGACACCACAGGGTAAGTTAGTAATACCCTCTTCTATTTTATGAACACTTATCATAACAGAACACAAGAAAACACATTGGGAGCAGAAGCTCTATACAAATAGCTAAACCAAAATATAGTAACACCAAATCTCTATACCATTGTGAGACAGGAGACGCATAGCAAAATTCAAGACAAATAGAAAAAATAATTATCCAAGACAAAAATGCCAAATCGATTTTTAGAACTACCCAGAAAAGGGGGGTATAGATATTTGCTTTTTCTCACTGACACTTTTTCAGGTTGGCCTGAGGCGTATCCTTGTGTCCTGGTTAGAACGGCTGGGACCAATTCATCACTGGATGGGTGTAACCCAAAACTGTGTATTCTATAGCCTTCCATGCCATTTCCCAGAAACTGTTGTCAGTAGAGGCCTGCGAGGTGGGAAGATGCTCCTGTCCTCATACCCTTTTATGGAATTCCCCGCTCTGATACCCTTTTATGGAATTCCCCGCTCTGAGGGAGGGACTGAGCACTCCCGCCTGAACTGGAGAATATATAAACTGGGAGTTTCGGAACCTTTGCACCTCTCGTGGGATCCAGAGGAAGACTGCAGACCACTGCTCTCAACCAGACTGCAGCTCACCGCTCTCAACCAGACTGAGACCACCACCCTCAACTGGACTGCAATCACCACTTTCTGACCAGACTGCAGCAGCTCTCCCACCAGCAGGTTTTTTTTCCCCTCTCCCTTTACTTTGGACTCGGGGGGCCAAGAAACACCACTTTTGTTCATGCCCCAGGGTGCTGGGTTATACATTTGGGTTTTGCGGGTTAAAACCAATTGTCTGTCTGTATAATTGTACTTATTGCATTATTTTAATAAATTGTTATTCTGACTTATAATCTCTCTTTTGAGTTGAGTTCATTTCCCCTGCTGGTTAACTTTTAAACCAGCACACCTTGTCAAACTATTCAAGCCAGAAAACTGATAAAAGCACTGTTACAAAAAATTATATTGTACATTTATAAAAATGACTTAAAAATGTTAAAGAGCTAATCCTAAAAACAAGCTTGTAACCTCGAGGGGCCAATTCATAATATTATACCTAGAGATTATATATATGTAAGATCTTTTACAGGTGAACCCCTGGAGTCAAAGTGAAAAATCTATATCAAGTGATGCTAATTACACGAACTGCAATCAAAATTAAAAAAGCAACTTCCTTAAATGCATTACACCAAAGTCAAGAAAGCACCAAGATCTGCGTAGACGACATCACCAACAGAAAATTTAAAAATAAAATTAAGACATAAACCGACGAATGGAAACTTAAAGACATTTTTGAAACTTTTGACTCTATTACTGTATACAATAACAAAAACAAAATATACAAAGTTAATATTATAAAAATCAAAAGTCACAAATCAATAAGTTAATAATAAAAAAAAGGGGGGGAATTGTGATAAATAATTGTGATTCGTGAAACAAATGGGTGATTATATCAAAATAAAACAAACGGATTGTAAAACTTAATTACACCCCCATAAAGAAATAAAACAGACCCTTACAAGGTCAAGGGGCCCTAAGCCTCCCTACTATCCTAAGAATAAAATATGGTAGAACTTTAAATCTTTTAGGCACCTGTTCGTCCAAGAATGCATGAATTATGACCAGTTGTAGAGATAATCATTTAGCTTTAGCTGTAAGAAAACCCATATATTAAATACTTAGCAAAAAACTGTAAAATGCATATGTATATTGTTATAGTCAAAAGAGAGCAAAACCTTTTAGAGTTCGGGTAAAATTTTATTTAAGGTACATGAGCAAAACAGCGCTGGGCAGCCGGGGGGTCTCCTGCCCCACCAACGGTCCGCAAGTTCAATAAGTTTCAGTCTGTCTTTTATAGGTTTGTAGCTTCCCGTTTCCTCAGAGTCCCCTCCTTGTTTCGTTTCCTCCTTTTTATGTCGTTAGTTCTTTCTGCGCAGACTCTGCTCTGTTGCTAGGGGAATCCGTCCCCTTCTTGTTTCGTTTCCTCCTTTTTATGTCGTTAGTTCTTTCTTATATCGCTCTAGGCATTTCTTTCTACATATATATATATCTAAGATCTACGGGTAACATAATGGGATATAGCTTGTCATGGTAACATAACATTACGGTTTGCAATTACAGTATTGCAAATATAATTTGATAAGCAAATTATCTCTTTTTGTCTTTATTGACTATTACATATATGATACAATTAATATGCATGAAGTAGCTAAGATAAATGCCAAATGTACACTGTAGTAGGTGTGCAGATTTGGGAAACTTGTCCCCATTTCTGTCACCCAGCCGGCTGCTCGCTTTTACCATATAATAAACTCCTATTAAAAAACTTATAGAAACTCGAGACTTTGTTTATCACAAACTGCAAACAACATTTAGCAACTTCCAACTTTAGCAATGTAAATAAAGCCACAGCAAAACTCACTCAGGTTGCTTCAAACCAGGGTCTTGCTTATAGGAGCATGCCAAGGGATCAGGGATGCTTCCTGGCAAAGCAGCAACAGTTCTGGTTTAAGCTTGTTACTTGATAACAAGGACACACCTCTGCTGCTTAGTGCAGAGACTAGAACAGATGCAGTTTAAAACAATTTTAGATATTTTCAAAATTACGCATCTTCGTATTTCACAGAATTTGAGTAAGGCAGAATTTGTCTTTTGAATTCCCAAATGTAATAAACCTAAACAAATCAATGCAAGGCTGTAACTAATAGTCAGTTCTGTTCTATTTTAGAGTTTGTTATTGGTGCTGTTATCTTTTCCAGCAAAATATCTTTGGGTGAAAGAGTATTTATACTCTTTTGTTTCTCTTTCTTAGAAAACTTCGCAGTTCTGAAAGCACTCGAATTTTTCAGAAAAATCAAGGTTTTCAAAGAAGTTTACATGGTTTGTTTTTTGCTTGTTGTTATAAAAGGTAGAAAAGGTTTTGAATTCCTCTATTCACTTACTAAGTAACAGTTTAAATTTGAAAGGCTGTCTGTTGCTAGGCAATTCTTTAGATCTTATCTCTCTCCCCACAAAGGTGGAAATCTCAGGCTAAAATGGCCCAATTTTCCTTTTCTTTTTTTTTTTTTCCCAGCAAAAACTGCCTTTGTCAAATAAGATATCTTGGAACCAGGCATTTTACTAAATTAGTCTACACAAAACCTTTTCTAGCAATCTGTAAAGACTTGTCTGCAAAACACAAATCAACGAAAGGGTGTTTGCACGGCTGTCCGCGCGGGGAGGAAGGGGAGGGGAGGCAGGCACAGCTGTGCCTGGCGCCACCTCCACTCAGCTCCGGTGGAAAGCCGTTTCCCCCACACACACGCTTCGGAATTCTTCACCGCAGGCAGCAGGACCGTCCCCATAGGGGTCCCCGCGCCGGCCGTGGTCGCTGTTGCGCGACCCCGGGCTGCCGCCCGCACCCCGGTCGGGCACGGATCTGGCTCCAGCCTGTCCTGGCACGGCGCCGCCCTGTGCCGCTCCGCCCTGCGCCGCTCCGCCATTCCAACGCGCTCCCCCCATGCGCCGCTGTCAGCCGCCCTGCGCCCGGCTGCACAACCCCCCCCTTCTCTCACCCGCTGCTCGCAAGCGGCGGGGGCCGTCTCCACAGGGTCCCAGCACAGCGTAGGTACCCTCTCTCTTTTGTTCAAGACACTTCGGGCTTTCACTACATTAAACTTAATCTGTGAGAACTTTTTAGAACTGTTGCATATCTTATGTGTTTTGCCTTACACACACTGTGAAACTGAAACAGTTAACTAGCACATGAACAAAGAATAGGTAACTCAGGCTGCGAAAAGGAAAGAAAAGAAGGTGGGTGCCGACTCCAAGCCTGAGGGCACGTACAAGGACAGGCTCTGCTCTCTTGTCCTCGGCCCGGCCCCCGTTGAGGGGCCGCGGCACTCAGCTCGGTTTCGCCGCCCCTTTGTTCGTTCTTTAGTTTGTTTCTGCCCCGCTCCTTTTGCCTGCACGTCTCAATTTGAACTTCTCTCCTTAGTTGTTTTCTCGGCGGAGTCATCCGGTGGAAAAACTGTTTTTTCTGCAGCGACGGCACTGTGTGTGAGCCAGGATGGAAGGTCTCCCGATCGGAGGGGGAGCCTAGCAGGTTGGGCAGTGAGTCACAGTTCGATTTCGCACGGTTCGGTCGGGGCAGTGGGTGTCGGGTAGCGATGCATTGCTCTCCCCTTGGCAGGGCGCCAACGCCATTTCGTGACCACGCAGCTGAAAATTCTCACATCGGTGGCAATGGAGGGGAGGTGCCTCTCTTTTCTGTCTCTGGGGGTGAATTGTTAGGTTTTTCTACATTTTCTGGCTTGGAGGGCGGTGACTTTTTAGAAGCGCGATCTTTTAAAGGTAGAAAGAGAGTTCGTTACAGTTTCAGGACGCTAGCCGCCTGCTTATCTTCCTATGTGAAATGTAGTCACTATGGCTGACTGATAGCTTTGCTCTTTACGACAGCGCAGCTGCTGCAGCTGCTGCAGCTGCATGTTTTGTCCCATTATTACAATTTTTGTTCCCGATGGCTCACCCCGATAGCTTACCTAACGAGGCATCAATAAATTTCAGGTCCGGACCGGGCAGAACTCCACTGCTCTCAAAGCTTCATCGGGCACCGTCTGCCCCGTGCGTCGACCCACGGGTCCAACTCTCTCTGTCGGAGAGAAATCACTGCAAACTCTCTCTCTCTCGGAGATAAATCACTGTGAATTCTCTCTCGCTCGGAGAAAAATCTTTGGGGCAGCTCTGCGTCGGAGTCACCAGATGTTGCTGTTAAGTTGAGATGGCCAAAGCGACACAGAAACAGTCTTCTTCCAAAAGCAGGACAGGAGAGGGATAGATAGATAGATCCTTTATTGTAACAAGTCACCCACATTTATAGCTCTTGGCATAACATACATGTTACACCACAATTGGTGCTTTTTTATAAACATACATCACGATTGGCTGCTCTATAGCAAACTCACAATGATTCAGCATTTGTAGACTCATAGTAACTAAGCTCCAGCAAGCTCACCATGACTCAGGGTATCTGCCTCTATAGTCCTGTCTTCCTTCCGACAGACCTGCTGTTAACCCCGACAGTCTGCACTGATGTCCCAATTTTGGCTGGGATAGAGTTGATTTTCTTCCTAGTTGCTGGTATAAATGCTGTGTTTCGGATTCTGTGTGCTTTTTGGCTTTCTATTCTCAAAACGAGTCTAGAGAGTTTCTTCGTCGGCTTTTCAGCAACAATTATGAGAATAATGTTGATAACACACTGATGCCTTAAGGTCCTTTTAGTTTTTGATTTTTCTAATTTTTGTAAGTTTTATAAGTAGTAATATAGTAGAAGTAGATTTAGAAGGAGCAACTCTTATTCCCTTACCCTTAGCATAGTAACTACAACCCTCTTACCCCAATTCCCCATATCAATATCCCCTGAATTCCATTAGAAATGTTTAGTCTCTTGTCAAGGTAGGCCTATTCTGTTTAGAAAACACTTGTACTTTGGCCTAAACCACAGAGTACAGTCAAAAACTGGGTGAACGTGTCCCCTTTGTGCTCTGAAGAAGATGAAGATTGATGAAGAAAGGGTCTCAGAGACCCCAGCCCCAATTCCCAAGAGGCGTGACTGAGGGTGGTCCAGGGCAAAAGCCAGAGGGTGGGAGAACTTCAGATTGGACAGGCAGTATTATAAATTGTAACATCTGAGACAGGGGGGCACGCGTGCGTCTTGTAACCGAATTAAATCCTTTTCTTATCTCATCTCCAATTAAATTGCTTTGGAGTTTTTTTCCCTCAGCTCCTTTAGGCATCACACTGATGTTGTTGTTGAGCAATGCTTACCCTGAGTCAAGGACTTTTCAGTTTCCCTTGCTCTGCCAGTGAGCAGGTGCACAAGAAGCTGTGAGGGAGGATAGCCAAGACAGCTGACCCGAACTGGCCAAAGGGATATTCCATACCATAGAACGTCATGCTCAGTATATAAACTGGGGTGAGTTGACCTGGAGCTGTTGATCGCTGCTCAGGGATGGGATGGGCATCGTTCAGCGAATGGTGAACAATTGTATTGTGCATCACTTGTTCTTTTTCTTGAACTTGATTTCTCTCTCTCTTTTTGTTATCTCCCTTTTCATTATTATTATTAGTAGTACTATGAGTGTTATATTTTACTTTATTTCAATTACTTGACTGTTCTTGTCTCAATCCACGGGTTTTACCTTTTAACAATTCTCTTCTCCATCCCACCATGGAGGAGAGACAGTGAGCAAGAGGTACTTATTTGCCAGCTGGGGTAAAACCATGACAGTCTGTGAGAGGTTGAAATGGTTAATGGCTTAAACATTGTTAAAATCACTGAAAGACTTTTGTCCACTGTAGCAAACTGTGCAAAGAAGCAACTGCTCACCAAAACCCACCCCTCCCCAAATATGCCTACCAATTTGGACTGTGATGGAACTTGAGATAAGATAAAGGTGGTACTATTGACCAGTTATCCCGGGAGAAGAATGTGTCCACAAGTGTGAGAGACTGGAATGCTAATTGTTCAAACAATTAAGGTGCGAGCTGACCATGTGCAAAGTAACTGCCCAGGCGCTGAGGGAGTGCACACCCACCACCTGAGGCTACAAGCTGGGTGTCTAATGAGATAAGGAAAGAGGTAAATCCTGTGAGGTGGGGTAGGTTTCTTTGTCCTTACACAAATGACTCAACTGTGATAACTCCCCTCAGGGGAAGCATCGTAACATTCATACATAGCCTGAAGGTATTCATCTCTGCTGATGGACCATAATGGGCCATATTGGACTCAACTGTGCTGACATAACAGGGAGCTGTAACATCTCAGAAGGTGTCAAAGACTCATGAAATGTCCCGTGATCCAGTATTACATCATCCATTGTAAAAGTCCTTGCCCCAGGGGAGGTACAGGAGCGTTTCTACCTAGCCTAAGCATAATAAAACCCCTATGGACTCTATTTCATGGGGCCTCTCCTCACCACCCTGGGCTTCCCTCGATGGATCCAGACTGCAACTATCGCTTTGATGACACTGGGACTCTCACCACCGAGAAGACCACAAGAAGAGGATCAACAGGACGCCATCAGAATCCACAGAGTGGTGATATTTTTTCTACTGTCTCTCTATCGCTCTCTTTCTCTTCCCCCCTTCTCCCTATTTCTTTCTATCTCTCTCTACCTCACATTTATTGTTAAATAAAAATATGTACTATTGACTTTGCACCTTAATTCGGGCAGAGGCATCTCTCTCTAATAATTTTAAGAACCGGATCATAATACAGTCTTTTTTGGTCCCCAAGTGGGGCATAAAGGGTTGAGATAAGGATAGAAAAAGAAAAAGAAAAAGAAAGAAAGAGAAAGAAGAAAGAAAAAAAGAAAAAGGAAAAGGAAAAGGAAAAGGAAAAGGAAAAGGAAAAGGAAAAGGAAAAGGAAAAG
>NW_020925557.1:107293-195431 GCF_003984885.1 Neopelma chrysocephalum
AAAGAAAAAGAAAAAGAAAAAAGGGAAAGAAGAAAGAAAGAAAGAAAGAAAAAGAAAAAGTAAAAGAAAAAGAAAAAAATAGAAAGAAGAAAGAAAGAAAGAGAAAGGAGAAAGAAAGAGAAGGAAGAAAGAAAGAAAAAGAAAGACAGTAAAAGAAAGAGAAAGAAAGGAAGAAAGATAGATCACCAGTTCTGGTTCCAGCATCGATCCAGCTGATGAAATGTCCACGGTCCTGGGGGCGCTGCCCAAACTTAATGGGGGTACCTTGTTATATATGTGTGTGTCCCGTCCCCCCCCCCCCGAGATAAGTTTCTTGTTTTGTATGCCAATTAGTTATCATGCGCAGTCCGTTCTTCTAGACCTTTCTGGAAATGGATCAGAGGGCTTTGAGGGCATTATGTGGTCTTGTTTCCCCCCTACAGTTCATGCCCACTTCTTGGTCTTGATGCCTTAAGGTTCTTTTAGTCTTTTGATTTTTCTAATTTTTATAAGTTTTATAAGTAGTTATATAGCAGAAGTAGATTTTAGAAGCAGCATTTTATTCCCTTACCCTTAGTATAGTGACTACACATATTCCCTAATCCTTTTACCTCATTCCATGCTCCCCATATCAAATATCCCCTGAATTCCATTAGAAATGTTTAGTCTCTCTTTAAGATAGGCCTCTTCTGTTTGAGAACACTTGTACTCTGGCCTTAACCGCAGAGTACAGTCAAGAACTGGGTAACTATTGTGCCCTTTGTGCTCTGAAGAAGACAAGAGTGACGAAGTAGGTGGTCTCAAAAAGACCCCAGCCCCAATTCCCCAGGGGTGAGCTGGGGGTGGACCAGGGCAAAAGCCAGAGGGTGGAAAAACCTGGGATTGGTTAGACAATATTATAAATTGTAAGCACCTGAGGCAGAGGCACGCACATTTTCTAACTTCTGTGCCTTGGAGGCACGATTAAATCCTTTTCTTATCTCACCTCTAATTAAATTGCTCTGGTGTTTTTTTTCCTCAGCTCCATTAGGCATCAGTCTCATTCCTGTGCTTGCACTGTACTGTGCTGTGCTTATCTCCAGGAACTAGAACAAGGACATTTGTCCCGGAACAGTGCTGCCCTACCTTCATATGTCCCCTTCTCCAGCCACATCCTTTTCTTCCTCATGGCGTGTTATTACCAACAATCCTTGGTTGGCTTTACAGCCATCCAGCTATTGATGTTTGAGACATACACATTAGCCCCTTATCTTCTGGGCTTCTACACAGTGCTGCAGCCTTTTGAGGGGGCTGAATTTTGGGTAATGGCTTTTCTTCTTGGGGCATACATACCATGAACCAGTAGCTTTCAGGAGTTATTCAGTGTTCTGGTTTTGGTAAAAAGAAATGGATATAACTTTTCAGTCCTGCTTGTGACAGACATAAGCCAGGTTTGCAGTTTGAGGCAACCTAACCATTGTCATCAGAGTTGATTGTATCCAGGACAATTGGGAACGTGATGTCTTGAACAAGTTGTTTTCAAACCAACTAAGGGAAATGGCTGGTAGGAAGCAGATCCCACAGAGGTGGGCTAATGCTTTTTTATGTAAACTTGCCCCTTTTCATAAGACATAGCTGCTCAAACAGCAGTCATATCCCTAGAGAGGACTGTGGACCACCAAGGACCCCAAAGCACCCCCAACACTTTTTGGGAACTCTCCATCAGAAGACTGCGCATGCCTCATAGTGCTGCATCAGACATGAAGAATTCCCTCCCCAGGGTGGGATCTAGGCATTCCCATGCTAACTTGAGTGCATATAACAGATCAAGACTGCGATCATTACTCCAACCAACGCATATCGAAATTACAACAATTCCTCATTGCTTGGATCCATGGGTGGTGATATCTTTCCTTTCCAGTATGTACTTTTGTCCTTTCCTTCTCTTTCTTTCTTTTCCTTATATATTTTTTGTGATATTTTTGTACTTCTATGGAAAAGAACCAAAACAGCTGCATATCTCCTTTCCACTGTAATTAAATTGTTTTAAAATAAATCTGCTTTGTATATACACTGGTCATTCAGTGTCATTTCACTCTAATTCACCCCAAGGGATTTATTAACAATTACTCTGCCTCCGAGGCAGCGTGTAAGCCATGGGGGATAAACTTTAAAAGCTTCTTTGGTGGTAGCAGCTACACTGACATTTCAGATTCAGTTTCTTATTTAGTGATGGTGAATTTTAACTACCAAAGGACTTATAATCATTAGAGAAAAATAGCAACTGGACCATACCAATGTGCAGTCAGAAAAAAATACATTGTGTAGTCATGCTGGTTACACAGAACAGGAAAGATATAAGAAAGATATTAAGATATAACAAAGATATAAACCTATTAGAGTCCAAAGGAGGGCTACAAAGATGGTGAAGGGCCTAGAGGGGAAGCCATACAAGGAGTGACTGAGGTCACTTGTTCAGCCTGGAGAAGAGCAGACTGAGGGGAGACCTCATAGCAGTCTATAGCTTCCTTATGAAGGGAAACCGAGGGGCAGGCACTGATCTTTTCTCTCTCGTGACCAGTGACAGGACCTGAGGGAATGGGAGGTTTGGGTTGGATATTAGGAAAAGATTCTTTACCCAGAGGGTGGTCAGGAACTGTAACAGGATCCCCAGGGAAGTGGTCACAGCACCAAGACTGCCAGAGTTGAAGAAGTGTTTGGACAACGCTCTTAGGCACATGGTGTGATTCTTGGGATGGTCCTATGCAGGGCCAGAAGTTGGACTTCGATGATCCTTGTGAGTCCCTTCCAACTCAGCATATTCTGTGATTCTGTGAAACTAGTGATGAATAGAACAGAAGGAACTGCTGGTTTTTAGTCTGAAACAGCTGCTGGGCTCAGCAGAATGAAAGCATAGCTTATCCAGGTGTGTCCAAGATAAAGCAATACTTTTGTACTGAATGTAGTTTGGCCAATCAGCCAGGAAACACTGCATAAAATTTTTCATTGGTTCTTAAATGTAAGAAGTGATGAAATACCTTCACAGAGAATGGACTTCAGTCTAAAATAGATTTTCTCTACCATGAATAATGGCATTTAGTTTATTTGTGCCTGTGGTGTTGTGTCATCATTAGAAAAGTGCTGGAGGAAGGACTTTCTTTTATGAACTGTCTGGCATTCATAGACATTTATTCTAGACAGTTGGATGATGGGTTTTGCATTTTGTGTATGTTAACTGCTTACTAGCTAGAACCCAGCTTTTCTTTCTGTCATAGGTTTACTTGTTCTAAAAAAATCCAAGCAGAAATTTTCCTTTCCCCTGTCCCACTGTAAGAGAGGGAGGTTGAACAAGGAGGGGGAAGGGGTAATTAACTATACAAAAGAACTAGTTGGCAGACTTGCATTCCTGACTAATAGCTCATCTAAAAAACTGCAGGGAGGGGGAAGGAGTTTTTCTCCTCCTCTCCTTACAAACAGGGAACACTTCACTTTGTGCCTTAACGGGGGCAAGGTGTGTTGAAAAAGCTCGGAGGCTGTTTTGCTCTCGACCTGGTCATCTGTCTGTTCTCCGGCTTCGGTTTGTCTACAGCCTGCTCTGTCGCCATCCGAACCTGCTCAGATTTCATTGTAGAGTTTGTGCTCACCGATGAACAAAGGGGGAGTCCCATCTATAGCCAGCTGCAGACAGCGTGAGTTTACTGGGAAAGAAACCGCCTTTCTTTCCCCTTTCTTCCTCTTCCCCTCCTTGGTGAGGGGGGATATCTTCATTTCGGCTTCTCCTGTGATCCAGGGTCCCCATGCGGTGACTGCCAGAGCCCAACAGCGCCCCCTGCTGGCCAACACCGAGCACTGCCGGCTCTGCATCTCTAGTGATCCAACAGTGCCCCCTGCAGGCCACCACAGAGCACTTCAGACTCTGCACCTCTAGTGATTCAACAGCGCTCCTGCCAACCATGATTAGAATTGCGCTAGAGGACAGACAAGTATGAGACTGTTTCCTTTTTGAAGGGGACGTTTTGGGTACAGGATTACTGCTTAGTTGTTTTTGTGTTCTGTCACTGTTTTAGCCAATATACATATATCCTTTAATAAAGGGTTGTTATTTCTTCCTTTTTCCATACTTCCTTAATTGGAGCCTCTTAATTTCGGATTTACAATTGCTGGGAGAGAAGAGTTTGGTCTACCTCATAACTCATCCTCCTTAGCAAAACACTGCATCTCAGTGTTGGATTTTGACCTACCGAGCGCACGACTACTGAGCACAGGAGGTAGGCCAGCAGTTGCATAGTTCTGGAACTCTATTTTATAATATTCATGGAGGTTCTATCTTCAAAGTGGGAGCGCGACACCTACGAACGCTTAAAAAGCCTCATTTATTTGCATGGACACCCATTAGACAAGGATTCTTTAAAAACACTGATTAAATGGATTTCAAAGAACAACCACGCACTGCCCAGCACTATATCATACCATGAATGGGACACACTGGGACGTAAATTATGGAGTGCTATACAAACAAATGACTCTTTAGCATCCCGGGCAGCGATCACCTGGCGGATAATATTAAGCATGCTATAGAAAAATGAGATTGTAAAATCAGTGGTTTGGGAGGAGGGGGCGGTGCGACTGTGACGGATTCGGGACTGGAAAATGTTTCCTCTATATCGCCATCTCGCACACATCACGGGGTGCTTGGCTCGCCCCCCCGGACCCGAAATGGTGGCGACTGCATGACCGTGTCGCGGTCCCCAGCCACCCTCCCACCGCCCCCCCCGCCACAACCTCCCCCAACCAACATGGCGGCGACCTCATGGTCACACCCCCACACCCCCCCACGCCCCTCCCCAACTCCACCCCCAGACCGATTCTAACCATGATCTCATAGCCACTTCATTCCCCCTCCTCCATTTCCCCTTCTCCCCTCCCTCCCTCCTCCACCTCCACCCCCCTCAATGCATGCATGTAACGCCTACCAAAACCCCACCCCTCACGGTAGCACTACTTATCCCGCCGCACCAGTAGCTGGCACTGTCACCCCTTCCGTACCACCTCCCTGTGGATGCGCTTATTCCTCCACGCCAGTGGATGGCGCTTGTCCCCCACAAGGCACACCACTCCCCCATACCCAAATTATTTCCACCCCCCCGTCCCCGGGTACATGCCAACATGTCTGCAGTTATGGTCCTGGTTGCTCCGGAGCCAGTGCCCAGAGGAGCCGATGGTCTTACATAAAGGAACAAGCATCGACAGCTGATGATTTGAATTTGGTTAAAGCATTCCCTGTATTTTACGATCCCAACAATTGTCCTGTCTGGGAACCTATGCCTCTCCCAGTTCTTAAGGATATGAAAAATCTATTACTGAATATGGGCTAAACTCACCTTATGTAATAAGGGTATTAAATTCACTTTTTGCGGCATACATGTTTACTCCAAATGACATAAGAGAATTAGTAAGTGCTTTTTTCACTAACATGCAGGCAACACTTTTCTTAGACGAATGGCAAACTCGCATTTGGCAACATGCATAGTGAGCCTTTGCAACCACAGGGACCCCAGTTCTGGAGTCCTTTAATAGACTCTATGGGGTGGGTCCCTATATTTCCAATGAGGCCCAAACCAAAATTCCTATGAATGAATTGGACACTTCAAAAAATCTAACCTTTCAAGCTATTCAAGCCATCGCTGAGGCAGCTGAACCAACGCCATCATACACCCAAGTACAACAAAAACCAACAGAACCATTCATAGACTTTGCAGAAAGGCTAAAGACAGCTATTGCAAAACAAATCAAACACCCAGAAGCTCAAGATGCACTATTTTTAAGACTGGCTATAGAGCAATCTAATGATGATTGCCAACAAATACTAAGGACTCTTAAAGATCCCACTCCAATGGACATGGTTAAAGCATGTCGTAATGTAGGATCTGGAAATTACAACAAATCTCTCCTAGCTGAAGTCCTGGAGGTGCCGAAAGAAGCTACCTGTCACCATTGCAAACAACCTGGACATTTTAGAAAAGATTGCCCTCAGCTGAAAGCAAGGCCGCCTACAGTACCTCCCAGCTTGTGTCCCCGATGCAAAAAGGGATTGCACTGGGCAAGTGACTGTAGGTCGCTCTTTGACAGAGAGGGCAGACCACTCTCACCTAAGGCTGCACAAAAGCTGGCTTTGATGCCGGGAAACGGACTGCTGAGCACCAGGGGCAACGCTGTGACACAAAATGCCCCACAAGCCAACCACACTCAGCTGCTCCCCTCAATCCCAGATGGACAACCAGAGCAGGTGTCCCTAGGGTGGAGCTGGCATCTCCCCACCAATTCACAATAAACAACAACAACTAGCAGACAGTTATCCTGAGGCCAACAACGGAATTACCAGTAGCTGCTGGACAATACATTCCAACAGGAACTGCTTCATCCACTGATACAGGGTTAACAGTTGTCCCTCAATCAATAACTCTAGACAACCCGAAAGTAGTAGAAGTGACCGTCAAAGCTCTGTTTCCACCCATGGAGTTTGATACAAATACACCCATTGCCAACTTAACCCCCATTGAGGTGGAGGGAAACACTTTGGACTCAGTGCCTTTGGTTCAATGGTCACAATCAATTTTACTTGATCGCCCAATGCTAAACTGTGCCGTGTTGTTTCCCAATACTAACCAGTGTGTTCGAGTTAAAGGTCTCATGGACACAGGAGCAGACGTCACCATCTTTGCTGAAAGCGACTGGCCGAAGGAATGGAACATGACACAACCCTGCATCAACATCAAAGGAGTAGGAGGAGCCCAGTCACCACTCCAAAGTGTCTGCACATTATTGATTGAAGGTCCTGAAGGTAAAACAGCCTCTACAAGGCCTTATGTCCTTAATATTCCAATGACCCTTTGGGGAAGGGATATTATTGGGCAATGGGGAATCCACTTAACCACGTCAAATTTAGTCTAAAGGTCACTGGTCAGCTGCAGTCTCCTGCCCTCACATGGCTCTCGGACGAGCCACGCTGTGTATCCCAGTGACCTCTAAAGGGAGAGAAACTGTGGCAAGTGAACTTACTGGTAGATGAACAATTGGAAAAAGGACATCTTGTACCAACTGATAGTCCCTGGAACTTCCCCATCTTTACAATACAAAAGTCAAACGGAAAATGGAGATTACTACAGGACTTAAGAGAACTTAATAAAATCATAGAGCCCATGGGAGGTCTCCAACCTGGACTCCCATCACCAACGATGATACCCTCAGAATGGCCTATCGTTATTATAGATATCAAAGACTGCTTCTTTAACATTGCTTTACACCTTGAAGACTCTCGTAGGTTTGCGTTCACAGTGCCCTCCATCAACACAGTAGAACCATCTCGACGTTATCACTGGACCATCCTCCCTCAAGGGATGAGAAACAGCCCCTCCGTGTGCCAAAGAGTCATCGCAGATGTCTTATCACCGATTGTATTAGGGAGAGGTTCGAGGATATACTGAAGCTTGAAACCACAACACCGTTGAAAGCTTAACAAAAACCAAGATTTATTACCAATAGGGTGACCAACAAAACAAACAAACCCAAAAGGGAGGAAGGAGGAGAGAAATAAGCCCCAGTTACCCAGCTGTTGCCCATAAAGTTATCTTACCAACCTAGCGTGCCTATAATTACCCATAGCAGAAGCAGCAGTCAGTCAGTAAGTTCACAAAACTGGCAGGCATCCCCGCCGAAAGGCAACGTTGTCTTTGATGTGAAGTTAACCCCCCTCCAAGAAAGCACTATCTACTTTTATACAATTAACTGAGTGACCACAACCTCCCAGGTGTGGCCAGCACTGCCCAGCCAGAGGCCCTCAGTTCCACCTCCCGGTTATGTAAGTGCATCTCTTCTGCGCATGCGTGAGGACTTCGGAAATCCCCTCACGCACGCGCAGTATGCTTTGGGGGTCTTCCTTAATTGAGGCTGGGGGCGAGCCTTCCTCCCCTCCTCATCAAAATCTCCTTCAAATGCCCTTGACAAGCCATTAACCAATCACAAAAGACCAATTAAAACAGTTTATACAGAAGTTCTCCCTCCAAGGACAACTTTCCCATTTATCAGTGCTTGTTTTCCCATAACTTGGCAGGGAAAGAGAAAAACTTTCACAGGTGGCAGGGTCAAACACAGACCAAAAGTATCAGCATAAATTCACCCTGGTACACCGATCCATCAACAGTTTCCACATACCATCCTGTACCACTATATAGATGACATCCTTCTGGCTGCAGAATCCAAGGAACAGCTCATGCAAGTACAGTGCCTTTCAGTCTCAGATCCCTCTAACCCGTTAAAAATGTTTGGTTGCGGTTCCCTGGTCCCCTCAAAAATGGACAGGATTCTGAAATCAGTATTCCCCTTTATGCAATGATCCGGAAAAATATATAAACCAAATTGTGTCCTGCTTCCCACAACCCCCAAAGGCCGAGACAGATCCGCAATATTTAAATGATTATCCTGAAGAATTACAAATTTTAGGTACCCTCCCCTCAGCCCACTGTTTCTATTTCAATATAAAAACAGAGGGAAAAGGTGAAAATCAGTTTAATGTAACATCCGATGGAGCCTATTCTAACTTTGAGTTCTGGTGCAAAGAAAAAATCAAAACCCCCTCACTGTCCTTTGCCCTCCCCAAGGGGGTGTTCCTCATCTGTGGACTTCGGGTATGGAAATCAATCCCTGAAGGAGAGGTCAGGGGACCTTGCACGTTAGGTCAACTATCACTCTATAATCCCGCAAAGGTAATCCATTCCTTAGCTATTAACCCCCCTAAAACAATCACAAAACGTGACATCACCATCTACCCTGAGCAACTGGACTCGCCTGCAGTCCAGCGATTTAAAAGGAGCGGAAAACCATTCACAAACATAGCCCCTCAACAAGCCCCTCACCCCCTGGCTCAGCAACATCCCCTTGTGAAATCTCAAAATTTGCAACAATTCGCTGAAAATTGCGACTCCGACCTCCACTTTTGGTCCCACAGCAAGAATCTCTGGGGCAGCATAATAATTCCAGCCATTGGCACAACACATGCCTTAGATCTGCTCACGAAAATGGGATGTTGGTTAGCCAAGGAGGCGAATGCAACTAGTGCAGCACTAGAAGACCTGTTACTAGATTCCCAACAAACTAAGAAAGCTACCTTACAGAATAGAGCAGCAATTGATTTTCTACTGCTAGTTAATGGACATGGCTGTGATGAATTTGAGGGGCTGTGTTGTCTAAATTTTTCCGACCATTTCCAGTCCATCCACTCCCACATAAATGAACTCCGTTCTCTCATTCAACAAATCCTAAAGTCTGACAAGGTTAGTTGGGACTATATGTTTGATTGGCTTTCCCTGAAGGGGCTCTGACAGCCCCTGAAAAAATTCCTATTTTTTTTTTACTTTTAGGACTGTTTGTGCTAGCAATCCTTCTTTGCGTTCTCCTGTGCATAGCTAAATGTTTCCAGGGTTTTGTGATGCACAACACTATGCAAGTTTACGTTTCATTAATAAATAAAAACAGAGGAATTGTGGGTGAATGTCAGGATTACAAAACTTGGAAAGAGCGGCTTTAGAAACGGATCCATCACAGCAGCAGCTCCCCGGGACCAAGCGCAATGGAAAAACAACAACTACTTGTGTTTTATTGTACGGGTTTTCCCTGAGTTATGTACTTCCCCCGGTCCACGCGGTTTCCCCCCCAGTCGGAGTCATGTTGTGTCCCCTCCCCGAACGCGGACTCCGCCTCTGCACAAGCATGATAGACTGTCTCATCCGTTCCTCCCCAATCCCTGGTTCTGTTACTGGAATGCAGTCCTCCTGTATCCCCCATTGGTCAGTAGAGCCCATATAAGCTGTGGGAACTTTGAATAAAGTACCTTTTCGCCCTGGATCCCAGAGAAGGAACTTGGCCGCTCTCTCCTCCTGCCAAAGGAGGACTGTGTGGTGGAGCCCTCTCCGAGAAACCTCTAGCGAAGAACTGGATGCATCAATTTCCATGAGCTAGGCACAATCCTCTTTGAAAGGTTGTGATGATCAGAAGTGCCTGAGGACTGGAAGAAAGCAAATGTCACCCCAGTCTTCAAAAAGGGCGAGAAGGAGGACCCAGGGAACTACTGACCACTCAGCCTCACTTTAGCAAGAAGATGCAAAAAAGGAGCTCCAGAGTCAAAGACACTTCCTCATGGAGGTATAGTCAGTGCTCCAATTTTCCAGAGCCAAAGACACATCCTCATAGAGGTAAAGTCAATGCTCCGTTTATTGCAAACATCACACACAGTATATAGGGTCCTACAGGGTTCACACGCTCTATCCTAACTCTCTGTTGGTTACATCAGTTTTCACACACTATAGATAT
Organism: Neopelma chrysocephalum; assembly: GCF_003984885.1. NCBI lineage: Eukaryota > Metazoa > Chordata > Aves > Passeriformes > Pipridae > Neopelma > Neopelma chrysocephalum. The sequence goes on from NW_020925557.1 coordinate 117,617, forward strand.
AACTTTATTGGTTCAACTATTCAAGGCACACACTCTGACATTTCCAGGCCCTCCCATCCCGTGGTCTCCAACACCCTGGATACCATCCTTTCTTCTTGTTTACCTCTAGCAGCTTTCTCATATCTGCTGCTCAAGGACACACATCTGCTCAAGGCACACGGTTCTCACCAATCTGCACGTAGGCTGGATTGTGCAGGCAGGCCTGAAGCAATATGTCATGTCCTGTATTGTTCAACATATTCTCAACACCTCACCTCAATCCCTGGAAAGGGGATGGAGTGACTCATTCTGGAGGCCATCTCTATCCACATGGATGACAAGAAAGTGATCAGGAACAGTCAGCATGGATTCACTAAAGGTAAATCATGCTTGACCAACCTGATTGCCTTCTACGATGCCTTTGAACTTTTTGGATTTTGAACTTTTTGTAGATTTTAGAAGTAGTTGTGTAGTAAATGTAGATTTTAATGTAGTTGTATAATTTGTCACACTTTAGAATTGTAGTTTACAATTACCCAACCCTATTACCCCATTTCATATCAAATTTTCTAAATTCCTTTAGCTTGTTTAGACTTCTTTTCAAGGTAGAATTGTAGAAAACACCTCTGTTTAAGAACATTTGCACCCTAGGCCTGAACAACAAGATACCACTATAGTCAAAGCAACCTTCAAAACCAGAACCTTGGAGGAGCTCTGAAAGACAGTACATGCTGTGAAGAAGATGAGGAAGAAGGGGTCTTGAGGACCCCTGACTCAATTCCCGAAGAGGTGTGCCAGGGGCAGAACTGAGGAGGATCTGGGGGCGGATAGTTCTGGGATTGGATACTATAAATACTATACTATTGGATACTATAAAATTGTAGAACCACTACCTGGGGTCATGCGTGTCATGTGTATTCCCATGTGCCTGAAGGCTGTAATTAAAGACCTCCTCTGTTATCTTATCTCTATACTAAACTGGCCTGGAGTTTTTTCTGCTCCACGATCTTTTAGGCATCAGATGAAACAACTACCCGGATAGATGAGGGGAGAGCAGTGGATATTGTCTATCTTGACTTTATCAAGGCTTTTGACACTCTCTTACGATATCTTAATAAACAAAGTCAGGAAGTGTGGACTGGATGAGTGGAAAGTGATGTGGATTGAGAACTGGCTGAATGGCAGATCCCAGAGGGTTGTAATCAGTGGCACAGGGTCTAGTTGGAGACCTGTCACTAGTGATGTACCCCAAGGTTCAATACCAGGCCCAGTATTGTTTCACTTGTTCATCAATGACTTGGATGAAGGGGCAGATGCCTCCTCAGCAAGTTTGCTGATGACACAAAACTAGGAGGAGTGGCCCATACCTCAGAGTGCTGTGCAGCCCTTCAGAAGGACCTCGAGAGGTTGGAGAGATGGGTAGAGAAGAACTGTCTGAAGTTCAATAAAGGCAAATGCAAGGTCCTGCACCTGGGGAGGAATAACCCCATGCACCAGTACAGGCTGGGGGCTGACCTGCTGGAAAGCAGCTCTATGGAGAAGGATCGGGGAGTCCTGGTGGACAACAAGCTGTCTGTGAGACAGCAGTGTGCCCTTGTGGTCAAGAAGGCCAATGGTATCCTGGAGTGCATTAGGAAGGGCATTGTCAGCAGGTCGAGGGAGGTGATCCTGACTCTCTACTCAGCCCTAGTGAGGCCACATCTGGAGTATTGTGTCCAGTTCTGGTCTCCTCAATGCAAGAGAGACATGGAGCTCCTGGAGCATGTCCAACAAAGGGCAACAAAGATAATAAAGGGTTGAAGCATGTCTCTTACGAGGAAAGACTGAGGGAACTGGGCCTGTTCAGCCTCAACAAGAGATGACTGAGGGGGACCTCATCAATGTCTATAAGTATCTGGATGTCAAGAGGATGGAGCCAGGCTTTTCTCGGTGGTGCCGAGCAATAGGACATGAAGCAACAGGCAGAAACTGATGCACAAGAAGCTCCACCTGCATATGAGAAAGAACTTCTTTACTATGTGAGTGACCAAGCACTGGAACAGGTTGCCCAGCGAGGTTGTGGACTGTCCCACACTGGAGATATTCAAGAACTGTCTGGACACAGTCCTGTGCAATGTGCTCTAGGATGACCCTGCTTGAGCACAGAGGTTGGACCAGATGACCCACTGTGGTCCCTTCCAATCTGATCGATTCTGTGATTCTGTGATATTAGGCTTGATACTTTACCCTGCAGGTCGGGGATGCCAGAAAGCGATAAGCTATTGTGGACCTTACAAACTAGGAGACTGCTCCCTGGGCTGGGCTTTCTGCACAGCTATTGGTGGCACTATTCTGATGTTTATCTGTGCAGTCTTTTCGGTGCAAGCCGAAATAGCCACATGCAATGACAAAGTGCAAGAAGAAATAGAAGAAGGAAAAACCTTATGTGTGGCAAAATTGCATGCAGGTACCCCAGATACCAGGCAGCAGAAGGATTTAGAAAAATTTATTTCTGGAAGCTGAGAACACTAACTTCACAGCACTAAGCACCGGGCATGGAAAAAAGTGCCGCTTTTTTCTCTTGGGACCTTTTTAATGGATTGCCTGCCCCTCCTGCAGGGCCACCAAGGTTGTCTGTAAGAACTTTATCTTTTCAGGGAGTTAACATCCCTGTAAGGCAAGAGGATGAAAAAACACCAAACTATTCATGGGAGGATGTTTTTTCACAGGCAGCAAAGTTTCTTTGAGTGACATAAATTCTGTCCTCCTTGAATAATTCCTCTGAAAAAATTCTTCTATACTTACACCTTATCTGCCTCCTTTGATTCCAGTAGGGAAAACAGCAGCATGTGTGTCATGGGTTTGAAAAGAGATGTTGGAATTTTTTCCCAAGTGCCCCCCCATCTGTTTCTTCTGGGATGCGACAGGAGGGGGGGAGGAATGAATCGCTGGACCCTGCCAGTGCCCCCTTCCGACTTTGAGTGAGTCACTGCAGCCTTTGCCTCATGAAACGTGCCAGTGTCCCCTGCTGGCTGCGGTTTATAACTGCACGAAAAGGGAAAGTAATAGTTGGTTGAAAGCTTCTGTTATTGCGCTGTTGTTTGTTCTGTTTTGTTCTATATATTTTTTTAGTAAAGAACTGTTATTCCTTTTCCTACATTTTTGCCTGAAAGCCTCTTAATTTTGAAGTTCTAATAATTTGGAGTGAGGGGTCTTCTTTTATTTCCAGGAAGGTTCCCACCTTCCTTGACAGACATTTTTCTTTAAACCAAGACAAGTAGTATCACCACATGTGACTAAAAGTGAAATTATGATGAAAATAGTTAAAGTGCCACAACCTAAACTCAATTAAAATGTAGTTTTTCCTCATGCTATAGAACCTTGTTCAGGACAGCTATAAAATAGCCCAAAGAAATTAACAAGAGCAAATACACCAAAAAACCCCTAGATTTTAAATGCCTTTGGACTGGAGCTCCCCAGCATTCTTGGTTGTGACATCTATCCCGTGAGCCCTATAATGTTTATGTGCATAGGGATTTAATGTATAATGCATATCAGAGCTGGATCATTAGTATAGGTGCATGATTCTTGCACTCATTGGTTCAGTCTTGCAAGTTTAACTGTCAAACATAAGTAAGATTAGAGAGAAAGCAGAAGAAGGAATATGTTCTTCAATGTTGCTTGCAAATGGATTAGCAGTTTGGAGATGGACTCATTTGTATGCTCATGAGAAATTCTACAAAGACTAAAAGATTCAACCACTTTATGTGTACATAAGGCTGTGATAGATTGGACTGTTAACGGTTAATGACAAAACAATTGTGGAGGTGCCAAGGTGCTATGCTGAAGTTGGACTTTGAGGCAAAGAGAGACAAATCCTTCAAAGCGGGATCGTGCCTTTTATCATGGTAATTGTTGTCCCTTACCCAACTCTGCTCAGTTGTAAAACTTCCCCCCCCTCCTCTTGGGGAAGGTCTGATGGGGCATAACTGGCTTAACTGTGCTGACATGAGAGGCAGCAGTCATGTCTTAGAAGGGGTCATAAACCCTCAAAGACCCCCAAAGCGCCCCCAGACTCATTACTGAAAGCTCCCCCTGCCCAGGGGGAGGTACCAGGTGTTCCCACCTGGCCTGAACATATATTAAACCCATCAGACTTTGTGTTTCACGGGTTTCTTTCCCCACCCCCCACAGATCAAGACCATCACTTCGACCAAGCGTGCAACAATTTCATTGTAGATCTGAAATAAAGACAACTGATGCCTTAAGCCCATAATGGTTTTTTTATTTTTATACCTTATAAGTTTTATAAGTAATAGAAGTAGATTTTAGAAACCCTTTCTCCCTCCTCCCCATAGTACCCTTTAGTTTATACATTCCTTAATCATCTCACCCCATTCCATACCCCCCTATCACCCTACCCCCATATCCAGTAGAAAATGTTTTGTCTCTTGTCAAGGCAACCCTGTCTTGTTTGGAGAACGCTTGTATCTTGGCCTAAACCGCAGGACAGAGTCAAAGAACTGGGTCACCCTGCTCTCTGTACCCTGAAGATGATGAAGATGATGAAGAGGGGGTCCCAAAAGGCACCCCAGACCCAATTCCAAGAGGCGGGCCAGGGGGTGGACCAGGCCAAAAGTTATAGGGTGGACACACTTAGGATTGGTCAGATATTGTTATAAATGTAACATCCCGGGTACAGCCCGGCGCGCGCGCCGTGTAACATCTATTGCCTTGGCATAATTAAACCCTTTCTTATCTCACCCCAGCTTACGGCTCCTGAATTTTTTTCGTAGCACCAGCTGAGCAGGCATCAGTTTGGTGGCCCGTACGGGGAAATCTGGACTGGATCTTCTTCAGACTGGAAACTTTCATCACGCAGGAATTTCTCATCAAGCCGGCTTTTGTCTGAGATAATTCCCGCCCCGGTCTGAGAAGGCCAACTCCAAAGAACCCACAGAAGCAAGCCGGAGCATAGAGGTGAGATAAGAAAAGGCAAAATAAAAGAAAAGGTACCTGGTTTAATTAGCAGCTGCGGGAAGTTGGCAGCTGCGGGAAGTTGGCAGCTGCGGGAAAGTTTTGTGTTCCCAGGAGGTGGGGACACGAGTGACTGGAAAGTTAACTTAAAGACTTGGGCCCTCATAGTCGCGAAAGTCGCTTTCCAGTCGGCGGACGGGGTGGTCCGCCCACCCTGGTCAGAGCGGGGTTCAGTCTCGGACTGGTTTTGTTAGAAGGGACGCCTTTTGTGTGCTCTGACGCCGTGGGAGAGCCGGTGTAGGCTCTGGGAGTCGGTGTGACTCAAAACAATAGCAGAGAGGTTACTGTAACAGCTTGTAACCCCAAGGTAGCAAGTTCAAATCCCGGTGTGTGATCGTGGTTCATTTTCATTTTACAATCATGGGTGGTGTAGATTCAAAGTTTGAAGATTCAAAGTTTGAGGTCCCTATTGAGGTCCCTAAAGAATCCCCCTTAAGTTTAGTTTTGGAACACTGGAAGGTTTTAACCGACCCAAGGGAAGCTTTAAAAAAGGTACGGCTTTATTGGCTGTCTGTGTATGCCTGGCCGTCGTTTGGACAATCGAGATTATTTATTATGTATGCCTGGCCGTCGTTTGGACAATCGAGAGGAGTGATTTGGCCAGAATTTGGTCCGTTTGAACTGGACACAGTGTTACAGTTAATGTGGCTCCTTCATACAGAAGAGAGGTGGCAGGAAATTCCATATGCAAGGTTGTTTTTGAGTTTATTAGCACGCCCTGAATTGTGGGTCGAAGCTGCAAGAATGGCGGCGCCTGGACTGGCTCCTGCTGAACGAGCAGGAGCGGGGCAGGCAGAGGTCGTTGGAGGACTCCCGGGTGCGGGCCTGGCTGCACTGGGAGGGATTAGACAAACTGAGGCCCCCGGAGGAGTTAGCTCGGGGCCGGCGGGAGTGAGTCCCACCGGTGTGGCTGTAAGAACAGAAACTGTTAGTTTGGCTGAAGTAGGCACGGCGGTGCAAATAAGATCGGCTTTTGTGGAAACTGCTTCTAGCGTGGCAGAGCAGAGCAAAAGTTATGCTGCGGGGTTAAGCTCAGAGGTAACATCTAGTCTGGTCGAAACAGGAGTGACACCAGGAGAAACTCCTGACCTCAGCAGGGCAATAGAAGCAGGGTCTCCCCCGCCGGTTCCAACGAACGCGCAGGGAGCAGCCTGTAATTTTGCAGCTGCTGCTGACAGCCTTGCTGGAGTAGATAGGGTTACCGTGGTAACAGTAGAAGTGAGCGCGGGAGGAGCAGATAGTTTTGTTGGTAACGGGACAAGAGCTGTGAAAGCTGAAAAGTCAGCTTTTACTAGAGTTGCTTCTCACGTGGTAACACCAGAGACGGCGGCAGGAGTTAACTCTGACAATGGTAGTGCCCTGAGCGTAGATGTGCTTGTGAAACCAAGTAGCCCAACACCACAAACAGGTACTGAAGCAGTCGATTTTACCGGTAGTGATAACAGCAAGGGAGCTATGAAAGTGTATGAAGGCAAGCAAGGGGCGAATGGATCATCTATAGACCATACTGATATAGATATGGAGAATATGGATAGTAACCCAGAGAGGGCTCTGGATAAGAGCCCATTCCAGCTGACAACTGATGATGTCTATGACATCTCGACTATGCTGGGCCGGGACCTGATACAGCTCAGCCCCGGGCCCGATTTCCCCGCTGCCTGCGCCCAGCTGCAGTTCAGGACCCTGCGAGTCTTAGAAATGCTGGAGACACTTGTGAGAGAGAGTAGCGTGGCCGAGGAGCAGCTGCGGCAGAAGCGGGAGCATTCCCCTTCAGCCGTTGGCTCTCCCGTGAGCGCTGACTCCACTGCCCCTGACCATCCGGCAGCAGAGAAAGAGATACCTATGGCGGGCGGGGCTGCCCCTGCGGGCACCGCTGCCACAGGAGCACAGAGCGCTGAGCCGGCAGCTGCCCCTGCGGGCACGGCCGACGAGGCGGTCGAAAGCGCCAGGGAGCAGCAGACTGCAAGCGGGGTCGCGGCTTGTGCTGCGGTGAGCGGAGATGAGGCGGCAGCTGTTACAAGCGAGGAAGCTGCCTCCGCCGCTGCCAACACTGCAGCCGCTTCTGTTCCTCAAAGGGGATTGACAGACCCTCCAGAGGGACTCACTGCTTTTGCAGCGAGTGGCCAACTGGTTACTTTGGTTACCGAGGGCAACTTGGTCGCCCCCACTCTCCCCTTAATAATCGCGGTTTTCCCCCATGGCTCTGGGAAGTCCAGTTTCAGACCCCCGGGGCCGCGGTGGGCGGAGCCGCTGGCTGAGTCGAACAGCATGGACTCCCTATTTCGGAAAGGAAAGGGGTGGCTCCGACAGGAATGGTCCTGCCCCGGCCCGCCCCCTGCCGAACATGAGCCTCTGGCTCGCAGTTGTTGCTATAGCAACAGAGTCCAGAAGCGGCCGAAAACTGGGAAAGATACTTTTTGCAACAGCGAGAAAGGAAACTCAAAGGGGTGGCCCTGTCCCTGCAGTGAAGTGGGTTCCCAAAGAGAGCCCGACAGAAATAGACACAGTATGGAAGGCTGATCGCTGTGGCCCCTCCCCTCGCCTGTTAGACTGGCTAACACGGAAAGGGGGGGGGGAAAGAAGAACTAGCTATATTAGCCCCTGTGTTCCAGACCTATTTCAGGCTCACAAGCTCTGAATATTCCTGCCCTCCTGTGCCCTGACTGAATTTCAGGGAACTGTGGCAAAATTTAAAAGAGAGATCACTATTTTGCTTTGAGTGAGAACTAACAATGTATCAGAAATTGACTATTTACAGGTAGTCTGTTCCAGCAAACAGACCTGAAAAGCAGTACCACCGAAATTCAAACTGAAGGCCATGAGAACACCTTTTTGCAGAAGTTGATAAATGTCTCAACTGCAAATGAAATACATCAGAACCAAGAGTGAGTAAACAGAAGCCAACATAAGAGCCTTCTGACACAATTGAAGATCAATTTGCATTAAAGGTGGTACATGTACATATATTGTAATTTGTATTGGTTTTGCTGTTTTAGTATTTCTATATTATTTTAAGTTTCTCTTATTGTTAGCTTAATTGCTAAAAATTGAAAGCTTGTATTGCTTTTGCTTTTACTACACGAATTGCTTTAAAGCTTACAATGTTTATGCTTGCATATATCTTGTTCCAGCAGCAATTTATAAACATCTGTGTCTCTTAGGCTACTGCAGATTGAAGAAAAAATTCCTCTTGTAAAAAGCAGTTTGATAAAGGCCCATAGAATTTTCATGTGAATTGTAGAATTTGCTTATGTTTTTAAGATGTTTTCATATCTAGTGTCATCTGGGAATATACGTGAACCCGAACTACATAGAAGAAGTCCTGCACTAAGACCAAGGACAGACAAAAAGTGACTTCAGTACTGAGACAACAACAGCACTGGTTCTATGGACTCTCCTAATAAGCCTCTAAAAACCTGGCTTGCACCATTGCCTACAATCTCTGAGACAACCTGGTAACATCAGTTGTTAGAATAATTGGTTAAGTTGCTTAAGTAGTTTGCTGAAATTGCTTTCTGGCTTTATTATTTCATTAGTATTCATATACCTGTGAATGCACCTATTTTAACAGGTGTGGAAGCTTTTATCCATGGAGGCAAGAGGCCCCTGTATGATCACTCCATGAGGTAAAGATGATTAGCTGCAGTCTGGGACAGGTTGGAACAGGACAGTCTGCCCCCAGTAAGGCCTAAAATCTGTCCAGAGAGTATAAACTCTCTGTGGTGAGCGACTGGCACTGCCAGGGTGCTGTTTGCATCCAGACGCAGTCTGCCTTAGGTAAGCTCTTGACTGGCCTGTTAGATCTGTGACTGGCAGTTAATCGCTTTATGTGATAAAAGCACAAACTCCTCTCTCAGAAGATTGAAATACAGGAATTCCAAGATCTAAAATTCCTGTGAAATTGTCATCAAACAGAGAGTCACACTCCATCGACTCCCTAGTCACCTAAGGAGGTTCATTTGTAAAATTGTTTATGTTTTAAGATCTACTTTGCAGGAACTGTAGAAGTTCATTGAGTCATCTAAGCCTGAGAGACTAGACACACTCCTGCCCATCTGCTCCAGCCCAAGGACTGAGTTTATGTTAAACAATGAGACTGAAACTCCTGCAAACCAAACGAAAATAACTGTTTTCAAGTCCAGCTGACCATCTCCATCGTGGTCAAGAGTTGCCATCAAGACCCTGAATTTCACCCAGGAAGAAGAGAACCTCTGTTCCTGAGACGAGTAGAGCAACAAAGACTGTTATAAGGACTGTTAAAATAGTGTTTAAGTTTTCCTTACTTATTTGTATTAATTAGTACTGCCAGTAACTATGAATTGAGTTTAGAACCTAAATTTACATTTGGCTTTAGCAAAATATACCAAACATCCTTCATAAAGGTGAGTGCTAAATTTGCACTATGAATTTGGCAACAAATTCGAATTATATATTGGGTAATTCTTGGAAATGTTTCACTAAGTTTGCCTTCACAAACTTACTTCATAGTTACCAAGCTGAACCTAGTTAGAGCAGCCATTCATGTTAGCATTAAGTTTGCATAATAGCTTGTTATATAGTTAGTATTATGTGTAAGTAGTAGAGATTGAACAAGATCTTTGAATCTTGTTTAATCTCTAAAGGGGGGACTGATGCCTTAAGCCCATAATGGTTTTTTTATTTTTATACCTTATAAGTTTTATAAGTAATAGAAGTAGATTTTAGAAACCCTTTCTCCCTCCTCCCCATAGTACCCTTTAGTTTATACATTCCTTAATCATCTCACCCCATTCCATACCCCCCTATCACCCTACCCCAATATCCAGTAGAAAATGTTTTGTCTCTTGTCAAGGCAACCCTGTCTTGTTTGGAGAACGCTTGTATCTTGGCCTAAACCGCAGGACAGAGTCAAAGAACTGGGTCACCCTGCTCTCTGTACCCTGAAGATGATGAAGATGATGAAGAGGGGGTCCCAAAAGGCACCCCAGACCCAATTCCAAGAGGCGGGCCAGGGGGTGGACCAGGCCAAAAGTTATAGGGTGGACACACTTAGGATTGGTCAGATATTGTTATAAATGTAACATCCGGGGCACAGCCCGGCGCGCGTGCCGTGTAACATCTATTGCCTTGGCATAATTAAACCCTTTCTTATCTCACCCCAGCTTACGGCTCCTGAATTTTTTTCGTAGCACCAGCACAGCAGGCATCACAAGACAAAATAAAATAAAAATTTAGACATGTTAGTTTGACTTTGCAAAATTGTAACTGCTTTTATCGGCGGAGGGGTATGAACAGAATGCTCACAGGTCAATGTGACCGGCAAAATGTCAGCTTTATTAGAAGAAAGACAGCTTATATACTGCTTATGACACACAGACGTGATTCTTTCCCAGACTACATTGGATACACAAGGAAAACATACTGTGTTGTACAGTACTAATTGGACCACAGCAGGTGTCCATAAAACTTGTTTTCCTGCCAAAAGAACTCCTCCTTCACCTTGGCACAAGACCTGCAGCCATATTAGTGGCGTAGTATTTTTTACTCTCTGCACCCAGCCGTGCCAAGGCAAAGGTTGCAGAAATGCAATAGAAATTGTTCACACAATTTCTGTCCACCGACAAATCCCCCTTTCAAGTTTTGAACAATTTAAATTGCATTTCTGTAACCTTCCTTATTATACCCATTTCAATAAACACAAACATACAATAACACTATTACCATTAATAAACTTAATAACCTATTGACCCTAAGATGTGTGCTCTCAAAGTGTACTTAAAAGTGCTTCTTTAAATGTAGGGTTCATTCTTAAAAACTTCCTTCCACTCCATCCAAAACATTCCTGGAAATGGAACTCCATTCAACCTTGGACCATATGTCTTCTGTTATTCTTTTTCATACCTTGGTCCTTCAATAACACGATGGCATAATCATATATTAATACTGGATCTTCTGTTTCTATTGCACCCTTTGCATACCATTTTATTGCAGCTTCAGGATTTTTTGCCACTTTATGTAAAGGTGCCTGTGTATTTGTTTATCCAAAAGTGTTTGTGCATTTGTAATTAAATATTCACCCACATACATGCATACATTTTCATTTATTCACTTTCACATGCTGGCCACCATCATTCAAACACACTTCACACAAACATACTTTTGAATTCCATTTCACTGTGTTTCATGAATTACGAAACCATACTAATTCTCTAGTACCTTATGGTGTTAAAACTTCTCCACCAAACAGGTAAACTTTCCTCCACCAGCACCCAGTGAGTAATCTAAGATCTTTACCTTCTATAATTATATGCTTAAACTTACTAAAAAACTGTGCACCAACAAAAGTAAAAATACTGTGCCTTGACAACACCAAAATGTGCTCTTAATACTGAAAAAACTGTGCTCCAAAAACTGTGTTCTAATAATATTGAGGAAACTGTTAGCCACAACAGCTCCTGATGTTACCATTGTTACCTGCAGAAAACAGCATCAACCTTGTTTCAAAAAATACCAGTTTCTTTCCAAGGCTTCATTCATCATGCAGGCAACTACGAACACCTGTGTACAAAAAACTTAACATATGAAACAACTTTTGCAAGTTAACTGAGGGACCTGACACCCGTTCTCTCCCCGTTTCTGCTTTGCAAGTGTTTTATAAAATCTTAAATCACTGATCTCTATACCAAATACATAGTATTGTCTGGTAATTTGACAGTATTATTCAAACTATACAAGCAATCCACCCTTTTAAAGTTTTTCCAGTTTGGATATGATATAGAATTTTACCTCAAAAATTGTTATTTCACAATCACATATAATCTTGGGTAGACTCGTAAGCCGAAAGGTTTCTGTCATATGCTGATTCCAAATAATTCTTACTTCCTGCTGTAACACTACTGGAATGAAACACATATAAATATGAGCACTGCAAAATAATCAATGTCTGATGTAGAATTCCCAAACCACACCATTCTGCCTGATCTTCACAAACATCACTGGTGTGACATGAACAGCACAGAAACAGATCGTTTTTATACAGCGACGACCATTAGGCCTCAGGATGTTACAAATTCTATAGTTTTCCATTGTCTTCTTTCTCCCCTTTTGTGACAAGTCTGCCCCATCCCAGGAGGCAAAACCAAGCACAATTGCAGACACTCTGCACACGGCATCACATCTGTCCTTCACTTCTTGAAGTCAGGGCTAAACTCTGGCCTTTACCTTTAACACTGTTGCAAGAACAACTTGGCAGCACACAGTTCAGGAGAGTTTGTTTTCAAATTTTTGGCTAAATTCATAATACAAATTTAATCATATTAAAACTTTCTATCCTGGAGAAAAATGCAAGTTTTGATTCTAACTCTGATTCTTGCTTGCCAGCAATATAATCATCATCATCATGGCTAGGCTTCGCGAATGAAGATTTGGGAAGGGCTCTACCCACGTTTCTTGCAGGCGCGTTGGTGGCTAAAAAGGTCAATACAAGAAAGGCATGTCCAGTTGCAAAAGACACAGCAGAAAGACTCCTTAGATGGTATATTCTGCAAGGCTCGATTCTTTATGCGTTGTCTTTTCTCCTCAAGGGTGATCCTGCGTGCTTTCTCAAAAGCATCAGCAGTGTTATAAATGGTGTGTCTCCAGGCCTCCCGATTGGAGGCCAGAGTAGACCAGTTATGGTGGTCAATATGCCCGAGGCTGAGTTGTTGCTTCAGGGAGTCCTTGTATCTTTTCTTTGGGGTTCCTCTCTTGTGGCAGCCGGTGGCAAGTTCACCATAAAGCAGGATCTTAGCAGTGGTCCTTCATCCTGGAGACGTGTCCTGCCCAACGCAGCTGCGTTCTCAGTAGCATGGCCTCAATACTTGTGATTGCTGCCTGTTCAAGAACAGATGTATTGGTCACATAATCTGACCAGTGGATGTTTAGGATTGTACGGAGGCAGCGTTGATGGAAGCGTTCTAGGAGACGCAGGTGGTGGCGGTAGATGACCCATGATTCGGAACCATATAAAAGAGTAGACAGCACTATGGCTCTGTAAACACTGATCTTGGTACTTTTCTTCAAGTGTTTATTACGCCATACTCTTTTATGGAGTTTTCTGAAAGCACTATATGCCTTCGCTAACCTGTTGTCTATCTCCCCGTCAATCTTACCATCCGAGGAGATGAGGCTGCCTAGGTAATTAAACTGTTGGACTGATTTGAGTTCTGATTGGCCGATGGTGATGTGGGGATGATGGAGGACTTCCTGAGGTGCAGGTTGATGGAGAACTTCTGTCTTCTTTAAGCTGACTTCCAGCCCAAAGAGCTCAGCAGCATCTGCAAAGCAGGATGTTAAACGCTGCAGGGCTGCTTCTGTGTGGGCAACAAGGGTGGCGTCATCAGCGTAAAGCAGCTCCCGGACAAGATGGTTTAGGGTCTTGGTGTGGGCCTTCAGTCGCCTTAGGTTGAAAAGGCTTCCATCAGTACGACATCGAATGTAGATACCGTCCTGATCATCGAGGTCTGCCGTGACCCTTTGGAGCATCATGCTGAAAAAGACTGTGAATAGGATAGGGGCAAGAATGCAGCCTTGTTTCACACCATTCTTTATTAGAAAGGGCTCAGAAAGTGTGTTGCCATATCTGACTTGGCCGCGCTGATCCTCATGAAGTGAGATGATCATTTTAAGGAACTTGGGGGGACAACCTAAACATTCCAAAATCTGCCAAAGACCTTTTCTGCTCACAGTATCGAAAGCCTTGGTGAGGTCGACAAAGGTTACATAGAGACCTTTGTTCTGTTCCCTACACTTCTCTTGCAGTTGTCTGAGAACAAATATCATGTCTGTGGTGCTCCTGTTGGCTCTGAAGCCACACTGACTTTCAGGTAGAATTCCTTCTGCTATAGCGGGTATTAGTCTGTTCAGGAGTATTCTTGCCAGGATTTTGCCAGCAATGGAGAGCAGAGTAATACCACGGTAATTTGAGCAGTCTGATTTAGTACCTTTCTTCTTATACAAGGTGATGATGACTGCATCACGAAGGTCTGAAGGTAGTTCGCCTAGTTCCCAACAGTGCACCATAAACTCGTGAAATTTAGCATGGAGTGCAAGGCCCCCATGTTTCCAGACTTCGGGTGGAATTCCATCAACCCCGGCTGCCTTGCCGATTTTCACCTGCTGTATGGCCTTAAGGGTTTCTCCTAAAGTGGGGGCAGTATCCAATTCGTATTTCACTGGTTGTTGTGTGATGGACTGAATTGCTGAGTCTTGGACTACATGGTTGGTACTGAAAAGAGTCTGAAAGTGTTCAGACCATCGATTCAGAATGGAGGTTTTATCTGTCAGAAACGTTTGACCATCTGCACTGAGTAGTGGGCTTTGGACTTGGTTTGTAGGCCCGTATGCTGTTTTCAGGGCCTCATAGAATCCTTTGTGATCCCCCGTATCTGCACATAGTTGAGTTTTTGCAGCTAGATCGGTCCACCACTTGTTCTGGATGTCACGGAGTTTCTGTTTGAGCTTGCTGCATGCAAGACGAAAGGCAATTTTTCTTGCGTGACAGGATGGCAGTGCAAGGTGTGCTTGGTGGGCAGTTCTCTTCTTCCTCAACAATTCCTGGATTTCTTGATTGTTTTCATCAAACCAGTCCTTGTTCATCTTGAGGGAGAACCCTAAGGATTCTTCAGAGGATTGCAGGATGCTGCTTTTAATATGATGCCAAATTGTTTCAGGAGAGGAATCTGCAGAATCTGTGGGATGGTTTTCAAGCCTAGTTTGAAGATTTACCTGGAATCTTTCTCTTACTGTGGCTGATTGGAGATCGTTAACTTGGAGTCTTCTCCTTGGGATACTGCCTCTTTTGGGTTTGAATTTGAGATTGAAGTTGAGTTTACAGTGCACAAGCCGATGGTCTGTTTGGCATTCTGCACTGGGCATCAAGCGGGTATGGTGGACATCACGGACATCTCTCCGTCGCACCAAGACATAATCAATGAGGTGCCAATGCTTAGATCTGGGATGCATCCAGGTTGTCTTCAGACTATTTTTCTGCTGAAAGATAGTATTAGTGATGGTAAACTGTTGTGAACTGTGATGTTATGTTATCATGACGGACTATATCCTATTATTTTACCTCTAGATTTTAGATATCTACGTAGAAAGAGATTTCCCTAGCAACTACAGCAGAGCCTGTCAAAGAAGACATAAAACAGGGAAGACAAGGCCCCTAACAACAAAAACATTCTTAGCAGACACAATCTGATAAGAGGAAGGAGGCGGACAGACCTGATAAGAAAGAAGACGCCAGGAGGAGCTGATAAGAGAGACAAGAAACAGGGAAGAGAAGATCCTTAGCAACAAGGACAGAGCATGCGCAGAATGAACTGGTAACAAAAAAACCCAGGAGGGGACTCGGGAGCTATAAAAGAAAAACTGAAACTTATTGAATTTGCGGACCATTGAGGGGGCAAAAGACCCCGTCTGCCCAGCGCTACTTTGCTCATTTGCCTTAAATAAAACTTTTGTAAAAACTTTAAAAGAGTTTTGCTCTTGTTTACCAATAACAATTTGGTGCCGTGACTCGGATCAGAGTTCCTGGGCAGTAGGATCCTCCTGGGACGGGCACCTCCATCCCTGTTTGGATGGTCCTGGGGGAGTCCTGCGGCATAGACTCTGGGGTTTCCGACCGAAAAGATTTAGAAAAGGCAAATCAGCAAATTAATCACTGCAGTTCCCTGTAATCTTTGTGCACAAAATCCAGGCGAAGGTTTACTTAGGAGGAAAGTGAGTGGTAAATCCTCTTCATTTGGGAAGGGGTCTGTTTGGCAGGAGTCTGAACGGAGACTTACTCCAGGAGGGAGTAAGGGTTTCAGGTGCCGCCTGGTTGGGGAAGGGACCGTTCAGTGAGGAGCTGGACGACGGCTTACCCAGGAGAGGTAAGTATTTGCGAACCCCTTTCTCGGTTGGGGAGGGGATCCCGAAGTACAAACGAGTGAGACGTCCAGTAGGACTACGCGAGAGGGACCTCCTATTAGTGCAGTTCTTGTACCCCGCGAGGGGGCAAGTCACGAACGGAGGGAAGCGATTGAATTGTGTGTGTGAGTGTGTGAAGGTACTTCGGAAGATGGGACAGAAGAAAAGTAAATCTTCTGCTCCCATGGGTGGCTGTAAAACGAGTCAGGACAATACTAAGACTGAGGAAAACCCCAGGGAGGGGGGTGGAATAAGTGATCATAAGGGGAAGTTACAAGATACCGTGCAGGACAGGAGAGAGCCCGAGAATAAGTTAGTAGTAAGGTTACCAACCATACCTCCAGATAGTCCTTTAGGAATTATGATTAGGTATTGGGATGATTATCCTACCAGAAGAGGGAAATTGAGAGAAAAGATGGTGCATTATTGTATGGAAGTATGGGGGGGAAGCGAATAAGGCAGGACCGTGTGTATTGGCCGGTATATGGTTCATTTGAGGACTGGATATGTCAGGCTCTAAATTTGTACGTGAATAGTAAAGAGCCATTCTGTGCAGAAGAAAGCGAGTATGCTAGTTTATGGATGAGGCCAGACACTAGGCATTATTTGTTTCCTTTAAGAAACAAAAAACAGAAAAAGAATAACTGTGATTTGGAGGATTACCAGAGGCACCCTCCACCATATATCCCACCCCCTCCACAACCTGCACCCATTCCAGCACCAGCATTTCAGCCCTCTGCCCCAACTGAACCAGAACTTGTTCTATCTGAGAACTCTCCATCTCCCTCACCTGCTGACAGCAGGAGAGTAACAAGGAGCCAGAGTAAGGCAAAACAAAAAACGAGAACTGAGCTATATCCTCTAAGGGAGATTGCAATGGGGGGACAGGATGCTAGGTTAGGGTTTGTCTCTGTCCCCTTAAATTCAGGGGATGTAAGAGAATTTAAGAAAGAGATGGGGAAGTTGCTAGAGGACCCCATGGGAGTGTCTGAAAGATTTGATCAGTTTCTAGGGCCGAATATTTATACGTGGGAAGAGATGCAAGCAATTTTGGGAATATTATTTACGGTGGAGGAACGGGGCATGATCAGAACCGCAGGAATGAGGCAGTGGGATCAGAGACACCAGCAGGGGCCGGCTGCTGACACCAAGTGGCCTCTTCAGAAACCTGACTGGAATAACCAGGAGCCGGCCCATAGAGCTCACATGGCTGATTTAAGGACGATTATAGTTCAGGGTATAAGAGAAGCAGTCCCGAGGGGACAAAATATTGACAGAGTTTTTAAAGAATACCAGAGAAAAGATGAATCACCTACTGAGTGGCTGGAAAGATTAAGGAAAAGTTTCCAACTTTATTCTGGAATGGATCCGCAGGGGGATATAATGGGGGGAGCTGTGTTTAAGATGCGATTTGTGCAGGGAGCATGGGAGGACATTCGGAAAAAGTTGGAGAAAGATGAAGAATGGCAGGCTAAGACATTGGATGTGTTGTTAAGGGAGGCTCAGAGGGTATATGTGAGAAGGGATGAGGAAAGAGAAGAAGAAAGGCAAAAGAGAGAAGAGGAAATGCAAAAGAGACAGGAGGAGAAGCAGGAGGAATTACAGAAAAGACAGGAGGAAATGGAGAAGAAGCAGGTAGAAATGCAAAAAAGACAGACCAAGGTTTTAGTGGCAGCTATACGAGAAGGACAGAGGGGAGACAGAAATCAAAAACGAAGGATCCCTCGTGGGTTTGTTAAACATGAACTACCCAGGGAACGTGGTCGGTCAGAATTAAGTGATGTAGAATGTTATTATTGTGGACAGAGGGGACATTTGAAGAGAAATTGCAGAAAAAGACTACAGGATGAACGAATCTATCAGGAAGATTGAAGGGGTCAGGGGCTTTATCAGCTGAGGACTCAAAAGAAAACAGAGCCCTTGATAAAACTTAAATTGGGTCCTCAGCATCAAGAATTTGAGTTTTTAGTGGACTCAGGAGCAGAAAAATCAACTGTACAAAAACTACCTTGGGGCTGTATGACCTCCCCAGATACAGTCCTAGTAGTGGGGGCTAAAGGGGAACCTTTTAAAGTACCCCTTATCAAAGATGTGGAAATAGAAGCCCAAAATAAATATGCATTGGGAACATTTTTGTTAGTTCCTGAAGCTGAATATAATCTATTAGGGAGAGATTTAATAATAGAACTGGGGATTAATCTGGAAGTGAAGGAGCAGGAAATACAGGCTAAAATATACTCCCTTACGGCAGAGGATGAAAAGAGGATAAATCCTGAGGTGTGGTATACCCCTGAATCTGTAGGAAAGTTGGATATAAAACCGTTTGGAGTTTCCATCAGAAATCCAGAGGAGCCAATAAGGGTAAAGCAATATCCTATCCCTCACGAAGGAAGGGTCGCACTTAAACCAATTATCGAACGACTCTTAACGCAGGGACTGTTAGAACCATGTATGTCACCTCATAACACCCCTATTTTGCCAGTAAAGAAATCTGACGGGTCCTACCGACTGGTGCAGGACTTAAGAGAGGTGAATAAACGAACAGTTACCCGGTTTCCAGTGGTGGCTAATCCATACACTTTATTAAACCAACTTTCCCCTGAACACAAATGGTATAGCGTCATTGATCTGAAGGATGCCTTTTGGGCATGTCCTCTCGAGGAAAGCAGTAGGGATTATTTTACCTTTGAATGGGAGGACCCTGATTCTCATAGGAAACAGCAGTTTAGGTGGACTGTCCTACCCCAGGGATTTACAGAGTCCCCTAATTTATTTGGGCAAGCCTTGGAGCATTTATTAGAAACCTTTGAACCCCGTGAGGGCACCGTCTTAATCCAATATGTAGATGATTTGTTAATTGCTGGGGAGAAGTCAGAAGCTGTTAGGGATGAAAGTATTAGGCTCTTAAATTTTCTGAGTCTAAAAGGGTTAAAAGTATCAAAGTCTAAGCTGCAATTTACAGAGGAAGAAGTTAAATATTTGGGACACTGGCTGAGCAAGGGACATAAAAGATTAGATCCTGATCGAGTGAATGGAATTTTGTCACTGTCTACGCCCAAAACAAAAAGACAGATTAGACAGCTTTTGGGATTATTCGGGTACTGTCGACAATGGATTGAAAATTATAGCAGTAAGGTTAAGTTCCTATATGAGAAATTGGCAACAGACGGGCTAGTAAAGTGGAGTGACAAAGACGACGAACAATTAGAGAAATTGAAGGAAGATTTGGTAAATGCACCTGTGTTAAGTTTACCAGATAATCCAAAACCTTTTTATTTGTTTGTGAACACTGAAAATGGTACGGCATATGGAGTCCTAACTCAGACTTGGGCTGGGCAGAGAAAACCAGTTGGATATTATTCAAAATTATTGGACCCAGTCAGCAGGGGGTGGCCAACTTGTTTGCAGGCTATTGTGGCTACGGCTTTGTTAGTTGAAGAAGCTACAAAAGTGACTTTTGGGGGAGAATTGAGAGTTTTTACCCCTCACAATATAAGGGGAGTATTGCAGCAGAGAGCTGAGAAATGGTTGACAGATAGCCGGTTGTTAAAATATGAAAGCATTCTATTACATTCACTAAAATTAGAACTAGAAGTGACAAATCTACAAAATCCAGCTCATTTCTTATATGGGGAGCCCAAAGGAGACCTGGTACATGATTGCCTACAAGTAATAAATTTTCAGACAAAAATTAGGGAAGATTTAGAAGAGGAAGAACTGAATGGAGGAGAGAAATTATACATAGATGGTTCATCTAGGGTAATTGATGGGAACCAAAAGTCAGGATATGCAGTGATCGATGGAAGGACTCTTCAGGTTAAAGAGTCTGGGCCTTTAGACAAGACGTGGTCAGCCCAGGCTTGTGAGTTATATGCACTGTTGAGAGCTTTACGGCTATTAGATGGAAAAGCAGGCACTATATTCACAGATTCTAAATATGCGTTTGGGGTAGTTCATACTTTCGGCAAAATATGGGAAGAAAGAGGATTAATGAATACTCAAGGTAAGGAACTTATTCATGAAACTTTGATTCGAGAAATTTTAAAGGCACTGAGAAAACCAAAACAGATTGCAGTTGTATACATTAAGGGACATCAAAAGGACTAAAGGTTACAGTAAGGGGTAATAATTTAGCAGATGAGGAAGCAAAGAGGGCAGCTTTATTAGTAATAACTAGTTCAGAACAGAGGGACATAGACATTCTGAAAAGCTTCAGTGAACAAGAAAAGGAGAAACTACAACAGTCTGGAGCAAAAGAAGAAAATAATAAGTGGTTATTACCAGATGGACGGGAAGTTCTCCCGAAAGGTCTGGCCCAGAAGATTATGAAAAGATTACATGAGCAAACGCATTGGGGTACACAGGCTTTAGTGGACCAATTTGAAAACAAATTTGTCTGTGTGGGATCTTATGGAATCGCAAAAAGAACTCTTGAAGGGTGTTTAACCTGTCAGAAGGTAAATAAAAGGCAATTGAGAGAGCGGGTGCAAGGGGGACGGGAGTTGGCTAAGAGACCATTTGAAAAGGTGCAGGCAGATTTTACTGAGTTACCTAAAGTAGGGAGATACCGCCACCTACTGGTGTTAGTGGATCATCTCACCCACTTTGTAGAAGCCTTTCCAGTAGCAAGGTGTACCGCCAAAACTGTGATTAAAATTTTATTAGAAGAAATTATTCCGCAGTACGGTACTGTTGCAGTGGTGGACTCAGACAGGGGACCACACTTTACCTCTAAAATAATCAAAGAAACAACGGAGCTTTTTGGAACCAAGTGGGAGTTCCACACACCGTGGCACCCGCAAAGTTCTGGTAAAGTGGAAAGAATGAATGGTGAAATAAAGAAACAATTGACTAAATTAATGATAGAAACTAAGATGAATTGGGTAAAGTGTTTGCCATTGGCTTTATTATACATTCGGACCCAACCACGTACTGACACCGGAATCTCACCATTTGAAATGATGTATGGAATGCCATATGATTTTGGAATTCCAATAGAAAATCCAAAGGTAGAAGACACCCTCTTAAGGGAGTATATAATTGAGTTAATGAAAAGGAGACAGCAATTGAGAAAGAAAGGATTAGTAACTCAGAGGCCCCCGTTAGACATGGCCATACACAAATTACAGCCTGGGGACAGAGTGTTAATCAAGACATGGAAAGAATCTTCATTAACTCCTTGCTGGGAAGGACCTTTTGTCGTTCTTCTCACTACAGATACAGCCATTCGTACCGCTGAAAGAGGATGGACTCACGCATCTCGTGTTAAAGGACCCATTAACACCCCTGAATGGACTGTAACCTCCCAGCCCGGAGATCTCCGAATGACATTCAGAAAAGCGGGATTGGTAAATGAATCGCTTTGAGCGGGACATAAGGTCCAGCCTATACTCCTGGTTTAAAGTGCCTTCAGACCTAACCTTAACAAGGGTTCGGTATAACTGTTAGCTGAAGTGGACCAACCCCTTACCAGACCGGGGGAAGTGGACTATCAAATTGCTGAAAAGGGAAAACTTTCCTTTTTGTTGTGAATTTGAAACTGAAATTACTCTGCCAGAAAGACCTGCACGAAAAATTCCCTGTATAAAATATCCAGGCTCAGGGCATCAAGGTTGGGTCAGTTGTAAATGTGTATTGTGTGGTATAAAGTGGCATTGTGTAGCAAATAGACAAAATATCAATTGTATAGAATGTTGAGATTTCCTTATTGCTTCTGATGAGCAATTGAGTGTTCTGGAAATTGACAAGTTATTCTGCGGATGGGAGTGGTTGGTACCAGAAAACTGGGAGGTCTATAAAAAGGATTGGTACAAACCTTTAGAACTGTGTGCCATTAAATTTGCTCAGAGGAAAAAAAAAAAAAAATAATAAACTCATATTCTCCGGAAGAATATTGACTGCTGCCGAGAAGATAATGCAAACCTCGTTGCTCCCTGCAAAGGAGTAGACGAAGGAGGCAGAGCAATAATGCGGTGGAGAATGGATATGAGAAACTATATCTGGATTGCAGTGTTTTTGTGGCAGCTTCCTCCAAGCAGGGAAAGCCCACATCAGCCATACAAATGGACTTTGACCAGAGGGGGTGATCAGGAAATAATTAAGAGCAATCTTACGGCAGGACCTCCCAGTTTCTCTGCTACACTGTGTCAATTGGCACCGTTATCCCATTGCTTAAATACGAAACCATACTATCTTTGTCCCGCATCCAATCCAGGGAAAGGGTACTGTAATCTCCCTAATGAATATCACTGTGGGTACTGGGATTGCGCAACAATAGCTTCTGCCTGGACCCCTACTTCCCAAGATAAGTATCTGACAACAACCTGGGGGCCACCTGGTTGTAAACCATCACAAATGGTGTTGTCTAGAGGAATTAGGAGAGATAGCAATTGCCGTTATATAACCCTCCAAGTAATGAGACCAGAGGATCCAGGATGGTTAATAGGAAAAACTTGGGGAATCAGATACTGGGAACCCGGGACGGACAGGGGAGGGCTAATAACAATAAAAAAGCAGGAAACAACCCAACGCTCCTTGGCAATAGGACCCAATAAAGTAATAAAAAAGAAAGAGAATAGCTTCAACCAGAAGGAGGGTGAAAAGAGAAAGACTTTCAAAGACTCAACCGCCCCAACTGTTAACTTTAACAACTCCAGTGTAGTCTCAACCTACACCAAGGAATATGAGAAGACAGAACCATTGCTACGATTAATGCAGGCGACCTATTATGCACTTAACCACACTGACTCTAACATGACTGATTCCTGTTGGTTGTGCTATGATATTAAACCCCCGTTTTATGAAGGGATAGCTTTGAACACCTCATTTAAAATATCCAACCAGGGCAACCTTACACAGTGTAATTGGGAAGAGAAAAAGGTAGGAATCACTCTCCAGCAAGTGAGAGGACAGGGAGTGTGTATAGGGAATGTACCTACAACCAAGAAGGACTTATGCAGCTATACCATAAAGAAATTAGATAAAACAGAGAAATGGGCTATACCTGGTGGGGAAGGATGGTGGATATGCTCAAGGACGGGCGTAACTCCCTGCATATCTTTACAAATATTTGACGAAAGTAAGGAATTCTGTGTACAAATAACGGTCATACCTCGAATACTTTATCGTTCAAGGGAATCGATTCTAGACCATTGGGACGATAATAGACACAGGATACAAAAAAGGGAACCACTTACTGCCATAACAATTGCCATGCTCCTCAGTCTGGGAGCAGCAGGGGTGGCCACGGGAATTGCATCCTATGTTGAGCAAAATAAAGGGATAACATCTCTAAGAGCAGCAGTTGATGAAGACTTAGTGAGAATTGAAAAATCGATATCATACTTAGAGAAGTCCCTCACTTCACTTTCTGAAGTAGTTTTGCAAAATAGAAGAGGATTAGATTTGATTTTCTTGCAACAAGGAGGGCTATGTGTTGCATTAGGAGAAGAATGTTGCTTCTATGCAAATCATTCGGGAGTAGTGCGTGAATCTATGGCTAAATTACGTGAAGGAATTCTTCAAAGAAAAAGAGAAAGGGAAACTCGACAAAGCTGGTTTGAATCATGGTTTAACCAATCACCTTGGTTAACTACCTTAATTTCTACTCTAATAGGTCCTCTGATAGCGCTGGTAACAATTTTGACAATTGGTCCTTATATCCTAAATAAAATTGTGACTTTTATTAAGAGCAGAGTTGAAACGGTGCAACTCATGGTAATGAGACAGCAATATCTGGACTCGAATGAAGAGACACCTAAAGCGGAACAACCTCCCACCTTAATTGCAGCTCGGGAAGTCTTAATGAGGTTTGATAAGCAAATTACCGATGAATAAGAAGAGGAGGAATTGTGATAGTCAATAAAGACAAAAAGAGATAATTTGCTTATCAAATTATACTTGTAATACTGTAATTGTGAACTGTGATACTATGTTATCATGAAAAATTATATTCTACTATATAACCTCTAGATGTTAGCTATCTGTGTAGGAAAAATATTCTTCCCAGCAACTGCAGCAGATCTGTCAAGGAAGTCATAAAGCAAAGGGGCTCTAACAATCCAGACACCCTTAGCCGACACAATCTGATAAGAGGAAGGAGGCGACCAGACTTGTCAAGAAAGAAGACGCCAGGAGAGACTGATAAGGAAGACAAGAAACAGGGAAAAGATTCCCTGGTAACCAAGACAGAACATGCGCAGAATGAACTAGTAACTAGAAATCTGGGAGGGGATTTGGGGCTATAAAAAGAAAAACTGAAACTTATTGAATTTTGCGGAATATATGGGGAAGCAAAACCCTATCCGCCCAGCGCTGTTTGCCCATCTGCCTTAAATAAACTTTTGTAAAACTTTAAAAGAGTTTTGCTCTTGTTACTGATAACATGCATGGTGCTAAACAGAGGTGATCCCGTTGCTTTTAAGGTTTCTAGCGTTCGCAACTTTGCAGCCACAGGTACTTGGATCTCCCCTAAAGCGGACCGATCAGGACGGGGACTTGCCATAGTCCTGCTGTCTCCCGACAGAGCTGTCTGAACATTTATGAGTTCCTGTCGCTCAGAACTTAACTCTTGTAGCCACTCAACTACCAGATGCCAAATTATAGGACACTTTCTAGCATCTTCCGATCCCTTAGAGATCCCGTCCCAAAACAGTTCCTTTATAGCGTCCCTTGTGGACACCTGAAAGGCGACTTGAGCAGTGGGAAGTAGATTCTTCGCTCTCGCCCATTCTATTAACCCTTTAAGGGCTTTTTCATCATAAATAGGTTCTCTTAGAGAGATCATAAATTGGAGGAGCGTTTCCACCGCTTTGTCCTCTGTGGGTAGCATGGACCCCATGCTCTCTCCCCCGGTCGACTCACCTAGCCAGGGTGAAGTTCCTCTGTACCATGTGCATGGCTTTTTTCGTAGCGCCGGGGACAGCACTACCTCTAATGACCACTTCCCTCAGCTCCTTCCGTTCGCCTTATGTCCCTGCAGAACTCGAAGAAGTAGGAGTCCCTATTCGGGTGCCAGATATCGGCAGAGGGGTATGAACAGAATGCTCACAGGTCAATGTGACCGGCAAAATGTCAGCTTTATTAGAAGAAAGACAGCTTATATAGTGCTTATGACACACAGACATGTGATTCTTTCCCAG
This sequence comes from Neopelma chrysocephalum, assembly GCF_003984885.1. Taxonomy (NCBI): domain Eukaryota; kingdom Metazoa; phylum Chordata; class Aves; order Passeriformes; family Pipridae; genus Neopelma; species Neopelma chrysocephalum. Next base: position 142,681 of record NW_020925557.1, read on the forward strand.
ACTACATTGGATACACAAGGAAAACATACTGTGTTGTACAGTACTAATTGGACCACAGCAGGTGTCCATAAAACTTGTTTTCCTGCCAAAAGAACTCCTCCTTCACCTTGGCACAAGACCTGCAGCCATATTAGTGGCGTAGTATTTTTTACTCTCTGCACCCAGCCGTGCCAAGGCAAAGGTTGCAGAAATGCAATAGAAATTGTTCACACAATTTCTGTCCACCGACATGCTTGAAAGAAGGTTACTGCCCAAATTGTGAGCAGTTAAGATAAAGTTAGCTTACATAAACAAATAAGATAAGGGACTGACAGGGAAAGCAGGAAAGGAAAGGTTTTTAGCACGTAGCATTGCAAGGGAGACAGGAGAGGGGTGGGGGAACATAGCTGTTTGAAATTATAAAGCTTTATGTAACTACTCTATAGTAATAAAAATAGGGGTTAGGTAACCAAATGTCTATTTAGATAAGGCAGATTTTGTACCAATTCTCAAAAAGTGTATATGATAGATAATTTTTGAAACTTACTCCTTCCAAATGTATAAAAGCTGTTGTGTTTCTTTTTCTCAGTGGAATGCATGGGGGGGCAAAACCCCTCTGCATCCCCCGGTCGTAATAAAAGGTGTGCTTTATATATTGTTTAAGGATTTCTTTGAATCAGATCCATGGGTGGTGATTATGAATCTTTCTACTCTTATCCTTTCTTTCTCTTCCTTCCTGTCTTTTTCCCTTATACATTTTCTAAAGTGCTTTCATATTGCCATATTACTATAGATAAAAATAACCAAAATGGCTACATACCTGCTTTCCACTGCAATCAAATTGTTCTAAAGTAAACCCTACGGATATATATATATATTTACAAGCATCGGTCATTCAGTGCTTTTCACTCTAATCCACCCCAAGGAATCTATTAACAAGAACCTGAGTTAGTCCAGCCTTTAGGGGCAGGTCATAACATTTTACCAGCATCATGGAACAGGATCCCTTGGATGTGATTGGTGTAGTCCAAAGCTGTTGTAGGGTTTTCTGTTGTGACCTGGACCTGTTGCAAGGTTTTCTCTTGGAGGAAGTCAGACCAACCCCTCAGGGGGTAGTGGGGAAAAGGACATTGACCCTCAGTGGGTTGCTGAAGGGTATTACTATCGAGGGCGAGCCAAATGGTGACTGTCCCCTCGTTATGAAATTATAGCGATAATTTTTCTCCTCTTGGTATGACCTGGGCACATCAGACCTGTTGAAAGGTTTTCTGATGTAACCCAGACCTGTTGAAAAATTTTCCCCAGGAGAGAGTCAAGCTGACCCTCAAAGGGTTAACTGGGAGGGAGACATTAACCCTAGCTGAGTTAATGACAGATTCAAAAGGAATGTCCCCTCAGGGCGAGTCAAATGGGGATTGTCCCCTCCTGATGAAATTAAACAGCTATAATGCAAACCCTTTTTCTCCTGGATGACCTGGATTCATAACTGTTGGTGCGATCCACAAGCAGTGGCAGATCAAATTGCTATTCTTATAAAAGAACATAAACTAAAACCTGGCAAAGGGAAGACAGTGGTATGTGGTGTTTTGGGTGTGGCTCTTAAAGCTACACAAAAGGAGTGATTGACTACTCAGAAATCTGAGAGTGACATGATAAGATCTTTACAAGAGTCAATGAAAGCATTGCAGGAACAACTAGAAAAGGAATGCTTACAGTTGGCTGCTGAGCTGAAGCAGTTTGGATGGAAAGGGATATTAATCTATTGCTTCAATCATCTCTCCAGGAGTGAAATGAATCTCTTAAAAAGGAGCTGGAAACAAAAAATGGTGAACTATGGGACATCAATTTAAGATGCCCCAGACCAGCGAGGGTTAACAAATCCCTGTACCCCTCTGGTGAATTGAAAGAGCTTAGGCAAAATTATCTGGAGGATGAAGTAATACATATGCATCCCCTCATTAAAACTGAAACCACTAATGATGGCCAGGGGAGAGCTCAGCAAACTACCACAGGGACTACCCAGTACACGGGAGAAACCCTGGCTAAACTTCAAGAAAAATACAGCTGTAGGGCCAATGAATCAGACTGAATATGTGTGGAGGGTGTCCCTGAGTGGAGGAGACTGAATTCTGTTGAGTAAGACTGAGACCAGAGGTTTTTGGGGACCAGGTGTTTTCCTGACCACAAATGATAACCAAGCATCTTGGTCCCTGACCCAGAGGGCAGCCTACTGGATGGTAGGATTGGACCCTATTGAAAGGGGAGATCCCTACACGATTAAAACCACCATGACTGGTCACATTGTAGAAAGTGTACAAAAGACTGCATGTCTCCAATTAATGCACACACAATTATTGGGCCGGCAACAACAATCCCCTATGGAAATGAGGCAGATCCACAGAGATTCCCTGTCTTGATCCGAGGCCTGCCTGATGCACTAAAAGTTCATGCTACACAACTACAAGAGAGCATAATGGCAACCCCTAGGCACAGAAGAAGGGATGCACCACCAGGAATAACTTAGTTGGAGGTAGCCCAAGAATTAGTAACCACTGGTTGCCAATTGGGAGTCTCTGGTACAAGTAGTCCTAAACCAAGGACAGACCTCAGGAGGCTGGGGGAGGTCCAAAAACCTCCCTCACCAGGTAATCAAAGGTGAAATGTGTCACCTAGCAGGCAAACAAGGTACAGTTTATGGGTAGAGGGCATTGCAAAAGGAATTCCCAGAGTAGTCATGGACAAATTACCCACTCCTAATCTGGAAGGTTTGATACAAAATTGGGATAAGATCAAAGGCTATCCAATCAGACAACAGAATTCATTTCACTGCCTGGGTGGTGCAAGAGTGGACCCAGGAGGAAGGCTGAGGGACAGGTGCCACTCACTCTAAAAACCCCAGTCAACCATTGCATCAGTAGCATGACTTGCCTGGGAAGTTTGTGTTGTTTTCTTTTCCCAGGAATGCCAGAACATGCCCCCCTCCACTGAAGATAATGAGTTCCTCTGAGACACTGGATTCAGATCTCACTGGATTATTTTATTATAGAGTCAGAACAAACTCTGTGTATGTGGAGGGAAGGGTCAAGGCTGAAGTTGCGTGGCAGGGCCGGACATGGCAGCATGGAACTCACATGGCAGGGCTGGAGCCCGCATGGAGCAGCTGTCAATCAAAAAGACCAGTCTGGTAGCCTCTGATTGGCTGCACCCCCTCCCTCACTCTGGCCTGGAGGGCACTGAGTGGCCAGTGAACTGGATGTCCCATGTGGGAGGGGTGACCATGGTGGTCAGACCATATAAATACAGAGGCAAAGAGCCTCCCCTTTCTCTTCTCTGGATGTCACCCTGTGAAGGATTCTTGGCAGTAACTATTGTTGTCTTATTCTAATCTCTTTCTTTACTCCTGTTTTCTCTCTCTCTTTTCTCCTGTTTCTTAATCTCTTTTCTTTCTTTACTCTCTCCTTAATCTCTTTTGGGTGACTTAATAGTGATGGGTTGTATTTTACTAAATTGTGTGGGATTGGTGTGTGCTGGGTGCTTTAGTGAAATGCTTCTGCCTTGGTTGTATGTTACTTCTGTGAATCTTTTGCCAAAATGCCTTTTTTCTCACTAAATTAAAAGAAATCTTTTAAAGGAAAAGTGTGTGGTTTTTTCTCTTTACATGACCTCAAACTTATTAAAGAACCAAAGGCTCTGCAAAAGTCCAGTGGGAACTCTTGGAGTCTTAAATAGAAAAGTAATGCTTACAGTAAAACTTGAGGCTTTATGACTGGGGTGTTAAAAGTTCCAAGCCAGGGGAACTGCTGGCATATTTACATGAGAAAGCTCACAGCCAAGATGTGATAACCATTTCTTCCCTTAAGCCCTGTCACCTTTGTGATAGATACAAGAATGTCAGCATTTCAAACCGAAGTTGTTGCTTTAGTAGCATTATGCTAGACAAGAAAATTTTCCTTCCTTTTAATAATCGGTCTGTAGTAGGCCAAATCTTCTCTTTTCTTTTTATACGAACCTACCAACAGACGAGCAAGCTGCGTGGAGCCGATGAAACTTTTAATTGCCACCATAATTGCTTGTATTATCAGTTAATTAATTTTGTGATTTATTTGTGTTTTCAGTGCAAGTGACACGTTGGGAGACTAAATATTAGTCAAATAATTTTATGTATTGTTAGTTTGATTTTTACCAAGTTTGTTTTGTCTTTTTATTGAAAAAACAATGGTGTGGGAAAAGTTTTTTTTTAATATCTGTTTCGTACCACATGTTGGGTGCCAATTATTGTCTTGGGTTAAAGACGATGTTGACAAGGAGGCGGGACCTTCAATGGAATAGAAATCTCTCCCTCACGGACTTATTTTAAATTTAAAAATAAATAAGAAGCCCTTGAGCAATGTGTAGAAAATGAAATAACAATTTTTACTAAAAACCAGGAAACAAAACAGAACAAACAGACAAAACAGCAAAACACAGTAACCACAGGGGTACAGGGAGAAAATGGTCTACCTCTCCACCTCCTCCCATGACGAGACTGGAGACTGCCCGGCCACTGGAGACTGCCCAGCCACGTGGTTTCCCCCCTCGCCCCAGCAAACAAAGGGAATGCAGGGAGGGATGGCGGAGAACTCTTCTTCCCCACAGATTTCACCCTACTAGAACAAACAAACCCCTTGGCAGTTATTAATTCCTGCCGGTTGTGTGAATTTGGCTCTGTTGGTGGGCTTTGTTCGGCATGGGGCTCCCCTCTGGGCGCCAGTGAATTGCGGTGTGGGGCTACTACAGAATGAGCTTTTGACCTGACGCAGTAGCTGCAGTGGTGGTTTTCACCTCCATGCGGTTAGAGGTGGAGAGGAGGCAGTGGTGGGCTCACCTCACACAAAGGGGATTCCACCTGGCCGGTGGTTGCTGCGGGGTCCAGGGATACCATGGCTGGAACACAGGGGCTGCTACTTGTCTCAGTTTGAAGAGACTGGAATGCTTGCTAATGAGGATGAGTTGTGAGATAGACCAAACTTCACTCTCTCAGCAATTGTAAATTTAAAATTAAGGGGCTTTAATCGAGGAAATGTGGAAAAACAGAAGAAATAACAACCCTTTATTAAAAGATATATGTATGTTAGCAAAAACAGTAACAGAACACACAAAAAAACCCCCTAGACAGTAGCCCTAGAAAAAAAAGGTATTGGTGAATACTTCTCTGTCCTTTAGCACAGTCCTAATCGTGGCCTGCAGGGGACGCTGTTGGATCGCTGGAGGTGCAGGGTCTGCAGTTCTCTGTCGTTGCCTGCAGGGGGCGCTGTTGGGCTCTGGTAGTCACCACGTGGGGAGAGGGGTCTGGGGGTTGGTCTCGGGTCGCGGGAGGAGCCGAAAAGAAGATGGGGGACCCTACCCTCAGTGGAAGGAAGGGGTAAGGAAGGCAGTTCACCCCCAACAGGACTCACTGCGGTTCTCAGTTGATGGTGCCCCAAAAAGCTCCTCCTTCTCTCCCAGCGAGCACACAGACTCTCCGATGAAACACAGCAGATCCGGGCTGGGGACAAGAGACAACTCCCAGGTCAAGCTGAAGTCAGCAGTCCAGGCTGACCAGGACAGGCAGTCAGACAAGCAGGTTTCCAGGCCTTCTCTCCAAATGCTCCGCACACAGACCCTGTCACTGTCCTCAAGCGAGAACCCAGCAGAACTAAAACTGTCTTGTGTGAGGGCAGCAAGTAACCCCCCAGTCTCTGATGGGCCATTAACCAGGAATTCGGCCAGACCCTTTGTAAAGCTAATTGACTTTCTTCCCCCACTCACTCTGGTTCTTGGAGTGGAGCAGGGGAAGAAAAATTCTCCTTAATTCTTAACCTATGACACTACTGCAGTGGCTTGGGTGCAGGCAGTGGGAGCTCATGAACTAGGGATGCCATGGTCTCAGTTGGCGAGGGCGGCTGCTGCTCCAAAGTTAGCCACAGAGGTGCTGGGGCTCCTGAGAAAAGCAGCGCCGAGCAGCAAAAAAAAAAAAAAATTCCTCAGTCATCGGCGGTGGGAACTTTCTCGGGTTCCATTCCTGCAGTGGGAGCGGCGGTGGGCAGGAACGGGTGACCAGTAGCTGTGGGGCTGCAGGAGCCAGCACAGGCGATGACTTTTAATGGCCAGTCTTCGCGAACGAAGATTTTGGGAAAGGTCTTTTTACCTATCCAGCCTGCGCAATGGGTTTTTTAGGTGAGACACAGCATGCGCTGAACTGAGTCCACCCTTTAATCCTAAGGTTCATCTACCGGGGCCAAGCAAACTTGGACAATGGCAGTGAGGTCCTCAGGACGTAGGTTTGTTTAGAGTGACCTTCTCATAGATGGATGGCCTCACAGGGCTAACGGGCTCCATCTGCCCGGGGGGACTGGGAATCGAACCTGGGTCGCAGCGGTGAGAGTCCCACATGCTAACCACTAGGCCACCAGGGGTCCCTCAGGCGATGACTGGGCAACTGCAAAAGGGCACAGGACTTCCCTGAGCCTGTGCAGGCAGTGAGCCTCACCGGGGGGGAGAGAGAGAGAGAGAGAGAGAGAGAAAGAGAGGAAAGTCAGAAACAGCACTGCCTTTGATTCTTTCCAGTTCTCACATGGTCTCCATCCTGGAGGATCTCACCCCCCTGCCGCCCCCCTCCCCTGTCTGCAGGCAGCTGGTCTGGTATTGCGGCAGTGAATGCTGTGCACTGCTGTCGGTGTGCGCTCCCTTATGGTGGCATGAGAAAATTCAAGAAGGAGTCTTTAAACCCTAACAATATCTTATGTATATATAATTTTGTCTCAGCCAATTGAGAAACAAGGAACTCAACCAAATTAAGCCTGGGAGCTGGTACAAGGATTTATGCATATCTGGAATCATATGAATCAAGAAATATGTATCAACCTTCCCAGGACTTGAAGCAATCAGAGTGGTAAATAATTGCAAAGAAATTAATTTCAAAGCAGATTCAAGAAATGTATGTTTGGAATAGCAAAAAGAAGCAGGATTCTATCTCACAAGTAACAAAGCAACAGCAAGCATGCGTTGATCAAAAAATGCTTTGCAAGCATTACCAGTTGTAAAGTATAGAAGGATCTGTCTGAAAGATTTATTCGAGGAGGCAAAGGTTTATGTTGCTCTAGGAAGCTTTGATGCCTGGGAAAGAGACATCTTCTCAGGAATAGTCTTATATGTTTTCTCCTCCTGCATTCCACAGAAGCTCTCCCTGGTACGAGAAAAGTTCTTGCAGACACATTTGAAGGCCCCCACAGAGAGGGGGACAAGCAGATGATAGAAAGACCCTGAGGAGAAATAGCGTGCACACTTTTTCTTACTCAGTGCTTGTGCTGTCATGTTAGTGTTCTCGGCTTTTGGAAACAAATTTTCCTAAATCCTTCCACTGCCTGGTATCTGGGATACCTGCACGTAATCTTTCCTCACATCTGGTGTAGTTGGATTTCCCCCCCAGAACAACCGTGTCGTGGCTGTGGAGAAAGTCGGGGACTGGGGAAGCTGAGCTGGTGGTTCCCCGTGTCGTTGGATGGCCTGACAGTGAACGCTGGACCCCTGTGGCTGCTTTCCTGGCAACGATGACCCCCCTGGAAGTCTGACTCGAAATACAGTCTGTGTCAGAAGCTGGTCCACAGATGATCAAGTCAGTTCTGCATAAACTTCTGTGGGGGTCAGCATGTAAGTCTGCTCACACACTAGCAGGCAGAGTGGGTTGGTTTCTGTTCACTGGACTTAAGGCTCTTGACCAGAAGGTTGCGGTTTTGTGGGATCAGGTGGCAGCTCTGGAAGAGCAGATTGGTGACCTGAAACGTGCACAGAGCTTGGAGCAGGCAGTGTTGGCTGCTCAAGAAGAACACTGCCAGGAGCTGCAATCGGTCATAGAATGCTTGGTGTCCCATATCGCTGGGGCACGGCAGCTGGAGCAGGGTACAGGTACAGTCTCACCTTCAAGGGTTTCTGTCCTTATCAAGGATCCCTCCAGGGGTCCCAGGAGGTGGGATGGGTGTTTGCGCAGGATCTTTGGACTCTGGGGCTGTGTTTGAGCCTGACCCAGTAGCTGCTGGGCAGGTAGCAGCTCAGCCCCTGAGGCAGGCGGGGGATTGGCAGAATCTGTCACATGGGGGGGTGCAGGTCACACAGACCCTGGAGGAGTTGCAACAGTTCTTAGACACTTATCAGCAGAAGCCTGGGGAGTGCTTGGTAGCATGGCTTCTGCAAGCATGGGATAGTGGGGCTCTGTCTATTCCCTTAGTAGTGGATGACAAGGATTTATTCACTCCCCGTGGCTTTCAATCATGGAATTCAAAGGGAGTGAAGGGCTTTGATGGCCGGGAGATCTTAGCCTCCACCCTGTATCAATGGCTATGTGCCACAATCTTGACAGTGTATGCTGACACTGCAAAGCTGATGCCTCTTGGGACCTGGTATATGATAGAAGAAGGTGTTGGTTTGTTATGGCAAATAGGGGTGGTTCATGCCCTGACTGCAGGGTATAACCCTGATGCTATGCCACTGACGAGAGATATTAAAAAGCAGTTTATGGATGTAGCGCCTGATGATTTCAGATCAATGTTTCTCCTGCCAGCTAGACTGTGGAAGGCATGATAAGTAGTTTTGCACTTACCCTGAGGAAGGTAGACTGGCTGTGTGGGTAGCAGGAGGAGCTAAGCCGGCAAGGCCTAAGAAGTTCCACTTGGGGATCATCACATCTGAAATGTTCTGCCCCTGGCAGAGGTTGGAGCCTGTGAGATGTGGTGTCCCCTCCACTTTTCCCATTGCTTCCTGGCACAAGCCAAAGTGGGCAGGGCAGCAGGTCAATGGATTCTGCCTGACTACTGCCACGGTCCTTTGCAAGGCGGGGAAGACCACACCCATGCGTTCCTCTTCCTGTCGGATGGCGGCCTGAACGAACTTTGCCTGTGCTGGTTTCGGTGTATATAGGCTTGGAAACTACCATATTACACAGTAAAGTTGTCCCTGTTGTAACACAGATCTACAGCCTGGGGGATGGCCCTGCCACCACCCTCCGAGCTCAGGTTACTTTAACACTGGACACGGAATAAAAAGACTGTACTGTTTTTTGGGACAAGCAGCTGTGTTCTTCTTCCACATTGGGAAGGAAGGGAAGTCTTTTCCTGTAAAAGGAAAGGCTTGTATGCAGGAAAGCTTGCATGTTCTTTTCAATTACGTCAGCCTGCTGGAAGATCTTGCTGGCTCTTCCTACAAACTTTTCTGTAAAAAGACATTTCTTAGTAGTAATCACAGTACTATAACTTCATGAAAAATAGAAGATATTTTTAAAAATATTGTTTCTCACCATATTATTTTTGCTCAGACTTTTTCTATATGAAGAAATGTCATCAAATTGTACTTTAAATAAACAGGTTTGTAGTAATCTGTGCAAATATTGCCTCCTGGTGACTCTGTAGGACTACAAGATGGGGAAAGGTAGAATCTCAAATGGCTTCTCAGGTTTGTATACACAGACAAAAATAAAAAGAGCAGTTCATTTCTATTTAATTTCAGAACAGACATAATTACACCTGTATTTGTTACTTAACAAGGAAGTATTTTCTTTACATATACTGTCAAGGCTAATTACATTTCCAATTGTGCAACATTTCATTCTTATTTTACTGCCAAAATAAAAGGGCTGGACTGAAGTTTTTCATTTAATATAGTCAGATCAGCTCATATTTAAAAAAGATAGAGAATGTAATATGGCATACGATGTAAACAGATTTACAAATTTCAAGAAACAGGACAGTGGAGAAAAGATGAACTTAGAATGTGTGTTGGTTTAACCCCAACCAGCAACTAAGTACCACACTGCTGCTAACTCACTTGCCCCTTCCCCCCCCCCATGGGATGGGTAGGAGAAAAAAACCCAAAAAATGTAAAATTTGTGGGTTGAGGTAAGAACAGTTTAATAATTGCAACAAAGTAAAATATAATAGTAATAAAAAGGAGAGAAAGAGACAGAAATAAAACCCAAGAAAAAGTGATGCACAATATAATTGCTCACCATCTGCTGAACGATGCCCACCCAGTCCCCAAGCAATGATCAGCAGCTCCCAGCCAACTCCCCCAGTTTATATATTGAGCATGACATTCTATGGTATGGAATATCCCTTTGGCTAGTTCCAGTCCATGCTCCCTCCTAGCTTCCTGTACACCTGCTTGCTGGCAAAGCATGAAAAGTCTTTGACTTAGGGTAAGCACTACTTAGCAACAACCAAAACATCAATGTGTTAACAACATTTTACTAAGTCCAAAACACAGCACTGTAGCAGCTACTAAGAAAATTAACTCTGTCCCAGACAAAACCAGGACAGAAGGTAGTTAACAAATGTAAAACTTAAAAGATATCTAAACACTACCTTCCCCTTGCCTCCCCTCTAGCACTACTCTGAAGTCTTGACTTTATTTGAATGCTGAATTTGCAAAGTTTAATTCTTAGCAGTTAAGAAATTTAACCAGGCATCCTTAAATCTGTCTACTTGTGTGTTCATTCTATACAGTGAGCAATACAGAGGCAAAGAGACACAGTATGTAATATTAAATGCTGTGTAAGACTGCATCTACCACACAATAGGACAGAATTTAGCTGATCTGACAGGCATGCAATGCTGCATTCACTGTAGTCACTGCTTTCTGCAGGGCTAGAACTTGCCAGGTTTCTGTCTGATATCTTGGCAAGACTTCCCCATAACTGAACAGCAAATTGAGGCTATATTCTTAATGCTTTTCCTGATGCTTTTATTCATATAAGAATTCTTGCCTCAGACAAGTTATTTTACTTTACTTTCACACTGCTACACCTGGTTCTGCTGGTTCTGCTAGGCAGACAGGACCCTTGAAGATAATTAGTATTTGCACCTGTTATAGGTTATAATCTGAGAGAGGAATTTTTCTTTCCCTGCTTCCCTGTAAGAGAAACAGCTCAAACAGGGAACGGGGAAGGGGAGGTCATTAGCTTTACAAAAGAACCTAGCTGGCCAAGCTACATTCTTAGCTAATGGCCCATTTTCGAAGGCTGGCTCTGCTCGAGGGGAGACAGTCTGCTGGGCTCTCTTTCGAGGATGGAGACAGGGTCTGTGTGCGGAGCATTTGGAGAGAAGGCCTGGAAGCCTGCTTGTCTGACTGCCCGTCCTGGTCAGCCCGGACTGCTGACTTCAGCTTCGCCTGGGAGCTGTCTCTTGTCCCCAGCTCGGATCTGCTGTGTTTCATCGGAGAGTCTGTGTGCTCACTGGGAGAAAAGGAGGAGCTTTTGGGGCACCATCAACTGAGAACCACAGTGAGTCCTGTTGGGGGTGAACTGTTTTCCTTACCCCTTCCTTCCATTGGGGGTAGGGTCCCCCATCTTCTTTTCGGCTCCTCCTGCGACCCGAGACCAACTCCCCAGACCCCTCTCCCCACGTGGTGACCGCCAGAGCCCATCACCGCCCCCTGCAGGCAACGACAGAGTACTGCAGGCCCTACACCTCCAGTGATCCAACAGCACCCCCTGCAGACCACGATTAGGACTGCTCTAAAGGACAGAGAAGTATTCACTCAGACTTTTTTTTTTCTAGGACTACTGTCTAGGTTTTTTTTGTGTTCTGTTACTGTTTTTGCTAACATACATATATCTTTTAATAAAGGGTTGTTATCTCTTCTGTTTTCCACACTTCCTCGTTTAAAGCCCCATAATTTTTAATTCACAATTGTTGAGAGAGAGGAGTTTGTTTTGTCCCATAACTCATCCTCTTTAGCAAACCTTCCAGTCTCTTCAAACTGAGACAGCACCATTGACCTGAACGACAATTTGCATTTTTTTTTACCTGAAGCTGTACGTGCTCCATTCTATTGATGCCGATATGGCAGTCCAAAGAGCCAGAAACTGAATTAGCTGTGTTTGCCTAGAATTGAAGCAATCCTTGAGTGGCATAAAGATGATATGCCTGACTCTTACCCACCAACTTAGTCCCACATGTGGGAATATGGAACATTCCAAAGATGTGAGACCGTGGCCAGAACAGCTCACACTCCAGTTGCCTTTGTCTAGAAAATTAAAATAGTTCATCAGTTTTCTGATGTAACCCTGTGGAAAGAAGGCTGCATAGGAGTACAAGAGCAGAGAAACATGGCCTGCTCATGTTTTACATTCATACTGGACAGAGTTGTTACAAACTGCCCAAGGTGTAAGAGCATAGTAACTTAGACCTTTGATTTTTACTTGTAATTTTTATCAGAATGCTTACCTTAGAGTAAGCTAAGGTGTTCCTGAAAAGCTGTCAGGAAGTTGTCCTCAGCTGAGGATAGAAAGGAGATAGGAATGCATGCAAATGGTAACTGGCAGCACTTTTCAAACTGTATGCAGGAAATTGTTTGACCAAAGAAGGATTTGATTCCTTGTTCTAAACTTCACACAGTGTTAGACACCAGATCAGTTATTATTGGATCAGAACCACCTTGTGGAGAGTGTGTGTGTGTGTGTGTGTGTGTGTTTGTGAAGGGGGAAGGGATGGGTTGAACCTCATGGAGGTGGGGTAGCGTCTTATCCCTTGTGGCAGGACCCTGGAACCCACATGGGGAAGCCCCAGAGTAACTGTCAGTCACAAACAGCCTGGGAAAACTCTAACACACTACACATCCTGGAGCCCCTAAACCAGGCTCAGATTGGCAGGGACAGTGAGAACACTGCCCCTCACCCTGACCTGGAACCCCCAGAGTGGCTGGTGGGTCAGAGACCCTGCCTGATGGGTTGGCCACAGGGACCAGAGCAAATAATCCAGGGGCATGTGTTTGTCTTGTGTTGCAACACTGCCATTAGACTTGTGACAGCTGGTCTTCTACAAGGCTTCAGTGGCAGCTATATGATCTGTCTCTCCCTCTTTCTCCTTCTCTCTTCTTGATCCCTCTGCTTCTCTTTCTCTGCTCCTTTCTTGATGCTTAGGGTGGTTTGGAACTGGAGGGATTGGATCTTGATTTAAGCATTGTGGAACTGGTTGGATTTTGCCTTAAGTGTTGTTGGTTTATTGGATCTTGTGTTGTTGGTTTACTGGATTTTGACTTAAGTGTTGTGGATTAATAGTATATGCTGAGTCACTATTGAGGAACATTTTTGTCTAGCTTGTGTGGTGTCCTTTTGAACTTTGGCCAACTCCCCTTATTTACTCTCCTAAATTAATAAAGAAATTCCTTGGGAACAAGCCCGTGACTTATTCTCTTGATGCTATCTCGAGGCATTAAAGAACCCTATATCTATATAATAAAGTAAAATTCCTAGCCAATCCCGTGAGCTGGTAGCTCCTGGGGCCTGGAGTCTTACGGGAACCAGGAAGAAATACTCTGCAAACCTGATTAGTTATTCTGTTCTCACTAATATAAACAGAAAGTCATGGATCTAAATAAGTATTCCCTTGGGTTATTAATAGTTGTGCATATCATACAGGTGAGCGTTCAATGCTGACAGACCAAAATATTTCACTTCAGACCTCTAGGCTGGTCTGCTTCCCTCCAGCATAGCTGAGTGGCCAGGATCAAGGCACTCACACCACATATGCATAGCTAACTATAGCAGAGGAACTAGAAGAAGGGATGAACTGCATTCACTATTAGGTACATTTTTACTGTTCATAGCTCAGTTTAATAGTCTGACTAGAACAGGATCTGTTTTGATAGGGTGTCTAGTTAACAAATAGTTATTTATCTAAAGCATAAAGAGATTTCTGAGTAACATAGACTATTCCATTACTCAGCTAGCTAGTTGAAGCTAATAAATCAAAGTTCTTTTAATTCTTTTTTCCTAATTTCTTGGCCTCATTTGTAACAGTGCATAAATGTGTGTTGTGCATGTGATAGATTTACTCATGAATCCAATCCTACAGGAACCCTACAGCTATGACTGGTAACAGCCAACATGGCCTTAGAAAGGGGAAATCATGCCTGACAAATTTGATGACCTTCTATGATGGGGCTACAGCATTAGTGGATGGGGCAGAGGAAATGACATCATCTACCTGGACTTATGCAAAGTATTTGACACTGTCCTGCATGACATCCTTGTCTCCAAATTGGAGAGACATGGATTTGATGGATGGACCACTTGGTGGATAAAGAACTGGCTGGATGGCCGCACACAGAGTTGCGGTCAGTGGCTCATTGTCCATGTGGAGACCAGTGATGAGTGGTGTCCCTCAGGGGTTGGCACTGGGGTTTGGTACTGGTTCCCTTTGCCTGTGTGTTTGTAGTGTTATTAGTCTCTTCTTTTTTTTTCTTTCCTCCGTGTAAATATAAACTTTCTTCCTTGGTAAGCCCGGGTTTTTCACGTTTTTTTCTTTCGTCTCCCCTTTTGGATGGGGGGGGAATCTGCGCAGGCTTGGTGGACACCTGGCATTCAGCCAAAGTAAACAGCCACAGGGGTCCTCAGGGGTCCATATTGGGACTGGCACTATTTAACATCTTTGTCGGCAACATGGTCAGTGGGATCAAGTGGACCCTCAGGAAATTTGCTGATGACACCAAGCTGTGTGGTGTGGTTGACACACTGGAGGGAAGGGATACCATGCTTGAGAGGTGGGCCTGTGCAAACCTCATGAAGTTCAACAAAGTGAAGTGCAAGGTCCTACACCTGAGTCGTGGCAATCTCAGACACATCTACAGGTTGGCCATAGAAGTGATTGAGAGCAGCCCTGTGGAGAAAGACTAGGGGGTGATGGTTGATGAAAAACTCAACATGAGCCAGCAGTGTGTGCTCCAGAAAGCCAACCAAATCCTGGGCTGCATCCAAAGGAACGTGGCCAGCAGGTCGAAGGAGATGATTCTCCCCCCCTACTCTGCTCTCGTGAGACCCCACCTGGAGTACTGCATACAGTTCGGATGTCCCCAACATAAGAGGGACACGGAACTGTTGGAGCAAGTCCACAGGAGGCTCACCAGGCTGATACGAGGACTGGAGCACCTCCCCTACAAAGACAGGCTGAGAAAGTTGGGGCTGTTCAGCCAGGAGAAGGTTGCATGGAGACATAGCAACCTTACAGTATCTGAAGGGGGCCTATAGGGAAGCCGGGGGGGGACTCTTCATCAGGAACTGTACTGATAGGACAATGAGTAATGGGTACAAACTGAAAGAGGGGAAATTTAGGTTAGATATTAGGAAGAAATTTTTTACTGTGAGGATGGTGAGGCACTGTAACAGGTTGCCCAGGGAGGTTGTGGATGCCCCAATCCTGACAGTGTTCAAAGCCAGGTTGAATACGGCCTTGAGCAGCCTGGTCTAGTGGGAGGTGTCCCTGCCCATGGCAGGGGGGGTTGGGACTAGATGATCTTTAAGGTCCATTCCAATCCCTTAACATTCTATGATTCTGTGATTCTATACAAGGTGCTTTGCAGACACATCTGGTAGGGCATTCAATTTTTTTCTACCCCTAGAGAACATGGACATCAGTCTTCTATAAATCAGCAAAAATCACATTGATTTACAGGAGCCCACAGACGCATATTTGCTATAATCTTCAGTGAGATGATTCATGGAATTCATTACATAATAAAACATGATACTCACAGATCAGTATTTTCTTACACATGAAATACTCTCCTATAGTTGGCTTAGGGTCTTCATTCCCTCAGTCCCTGCATTTGCCTGTCTCGACTTGGGCGGTGTGGGCCAGAGCACTTGCCGTTGAAGACTGAGGCATAGAAGTTGTTGAGAACTTCAGCCTTCTCTTTGTCCAGGGTAGCCAGGTCTGCCATTTCCTTCTGGAGAGGGTCTGCATTATCTCTAGTCTTTCTTTTGTTTGCAACATACCTATAGAAGTGTGATGGATTGAAATGATGGTAATGTCTTAAATATTGTCAAAATCATCGAAAGACTTTTTGTTAAAATGCAAGGAAGCAACTGCCTGCTGCGACCACCAAGGCGCCCCCCCCCCCCCAATGCCTCCTGACTGAAATTTGGACTGTGAAGGGGGACTTCAGATAAGACTATTGTCTGATCTTCTCAAGTCTGAGGTGAAGTAAACAAGGTCCAGGAGGTGGTGGAGGAAAAGGGTTTTGGGTAGTAAACACCCCCCCCCCCCCCCCCGCTCCCAGCTCTGGGAAGACCACATACACATGGGACATTCACATGAGAGGCAGCTGAGAAGGAGTCATAAACCATCAAAGACCCCCAAAGAGCCCCCTCAACTCATTCCTGAGGCCTTCCACCACTAGAGGACTGCACGTGATCCAAGTGAGGCAACAAATCCAGAGCCTTTCACAAGAGACTGCAAAGCTTCCCCCCACCCCCAGGGGAGGTGCCTGGCATCTCCTGAATGTATATTAATCTATTGGACTCTATGTTTTGGGGTACCCTCACCACTGAGAAGACCAGAAGAACCAGACTGACAGGACATTGCCAGTTTACACAGAGTGGTGATACATTTTCTATTTTAATCTCTCTGTCACCTTTTTTCTTCCCTCCCCTCTCCTTTTCCTATTTCTTTCTATCTCTCTTTCTCTACTTCACATTTACCATTAAATAAAATCCATACTGTTGACTTTGGCATATGGTCTTGTTTGCACCTTTATTCAGGTAGAGGCTTTTCTAAAAATTTTAATAACTGGATCATATCAAGAAGCTCTTCCTGTTATCCTTGATATCCCTGGCCAGACTCAATTCTACCTGGCCCTTTGTCTCAGTTTAATGAGACTGAAGTGTTTGCTAAGGAGGATGAGTTATGAGGAAGACCAAGCTCCTCCCTCTAAGCAATTGTAAATCTGAAATTAAGAGGTTCCAATTGAGGAAATATGGAGAAAGAAAAGATAACAGCCCTTTATTAAAGGATATACATGTATAGGTAGCACAACAAAAGAACACAAAAAAACCCAAACAACAATCCTGCACCCAAGGTTCCCACCAAAAACAGTTCAGCACTTTTTGCCTTTTGGCACAATTCTAACCACTATCAGGAGGGGGCGCTGTTGGATCACTGGGGGAACAGAGCCTGCAGTTGCTCTGTGGTGATCAGTAGGGGGCACTGTTGGATCTCTGGCGGTCGCCGTGTGGGGGCCCTGGTGCGTGGGAGAAGCCGAAATAGAGATTTCCCCCCACACACACACACCAAAAGGGGAAGGAGAAAAGGGGAAAAGTAGGTTCTTCCTATGGACTCATGCTGTCGACGGCTGGCTCTAGCTGGGATTCCCCCCCCCTTCGTCGATGGGTACAAGCTGCTGCCAACACGGGAACAGAGGAGGGAAGGGGCAGTCTCTTCCCTCAAAGGTTCCTCCTCCCTGTCTTCTCTGATGAAATTCAAGGCAGGTCCGGGGTGTGGGCAGAACAGGGTGTGGCGGCCAAAGGCAGTCAGATGACCCAGCCGAAAACAAAAATGAATTTGGGAACCCCTCCTCCCCCCCCACACACACCTTCCCTGAGTCAGAGCAAAAGTAAGGTGAGGATGCAGTTTCCGAAGGAAAAAAAAAACCAACAAACTTACCTCCCCCTCACAGTCTTCTGAGACCCATTAGCTTGGAATGTGAGGCTGCGGGCCAGTTCTTTTGTGTGTGTGAATCACTCTAGCCAACCACCGTCCCCCTCCCTCATTCAACAACTTTCACAGTGGCGCAGGGGAAAAAAAAATTTCAAGCTGTTTTTTTTTTAGAACAAGTAAACATATGACACCCTTGGCTTCCCTAACCTTATCCTTAGCTCCCCGTACAATTTCCCTGTAATCCTCCCAGGCCACCTGTCCTTGTTTCCACTTCCCGAAGGCTGCTTTTTATGTTCTGAGTTTCCTCAGTAGCTCCTTATCTGTCCATGGAGGCCTCCTGGCATTTTTGCCTGATTTCCTCCTTGTTGGGTTGCAGCTCCTGAGCTTGGAGAAGGTGATCTTTGAATTCTTGGGCCCCTCTGCCCTCCAGGGCTCTATCCCATGGGACTCTACTGACTAGGTCCTTGAAGAGGTAAAAGTCTGCTCTTCTGAAGGCTAGGGCAGTGGGATTGCTGCATGCCCTTTGCACTGCCCTGAGGATCTTGAACTCCACCATCTCATGGTCACTGCAACCAAGGCTGCCTTGCAGCACTACATTCCCCACCAGCTCCTCCCTGTTGGTGAGCACAAGGTCCAGCATGGCACCTCTCCTTGTTGGCTCCTCAATCACTTGTGTAAGGAAGTTGTCATTGACACATTTGAGGAACCTCCTGGATTGCTTGTGCCCTGCCATGTTGTCCCTCCAACAGATATCGGAGTGGTTGAAATCCCCCATGAGGACCAGGGCTTGTGAGTGTGAGGCTGCTCCTATCTGCCTATAGAGGGCTGTATCCTCGCCATCCTCCTGATCAGGTGGCCTGTAGTAGACCCCCACTATAATATCCCCCATCCCTGCCCTCTCTTTAATCCAACAAGCTCTTGGCTGGCTTCTCATCCTTCCTTCTCCAGCAAGGATGTAAAAGAAATTCTGAAATTCTTCAGAAAACTGGCTCCAATGTTTAGAAGCATTCAGTTTTTGCAACTACAGATGGAGCCAACGTGACCTGTAAGCAGTTCACATGACCAAAACAAAATTCTACATTGAGCACAGAAAATAAGACTAAGATTTCTCATCTGAGATAACGTCAAGTATCTGCAAACATCAATAGCATGAATAAATAACAAGGATGTAGCAGAAGGTTATGGTAAAGAAAGTGCAATTCATCTGAAGAAGTTTATATAATTATATAAATGTAATACAACCTCCCTTCTTTCTGTATCTCAGTGCTTCATAGTCTTATAAAGTGTTTAATTTTACAAGAACCTAGTGAGGTAAATAACTACTGACCTTTTATTTTACAGCTGGGAAACCAAAGCAAAAGAAAGAAAAGGAGCTACATTCAGATCGGTTCATATAAGTTAACTTCACTATCATAAATGCCTCCTCCACTGGTGCCTCGAGAAAGCTGAGTCTTCGTCTTGTAGAAACAGTGCTCTGAATTGCTGAGCTCACTCTTAAACCTATATGCCACAGCAGTTGCAAACCCAAACGTTTCTGCTGATAGCAAGTGGTCTGAAGGGAGATGATTTGAGACAGCCAGCATGGCTTCACCAAGGGCAAATCTTACCTGATCAACCTAGTGGACTTCTATGATGGAGTCACTACATCAGTGGACAAGGGAAAGAGCTACAAATGCCATCTATCTGGACTTCTGTAGGGCCTCTGACATAATCCCCTAGAACACTCTTCTTTCTAAATTGGAGAGACATGGATTTGATGAGTGGACTGTTTGACAGATGAGGAATTGGTTAGATGGTGGCATCCAGAGGGTAGTGGTCAACAGTTCAATATTCGGATGGAGATGTAACAAGTGGTGTCCCTCAGGGGTCTGTATTGGGACTAGTACTGTTTAATATCTTCATCAACAACATTAACAGTGGGATTGAGTGCACCCTCAGCAAATTTGCAGAGGACACCAAGCTGAGTGGTGCAGTTGACACACCTGAAGGATGGGATGCCTTCCAGAGGGACCTGGACAAGCTTGAGAAGCGGGCCCATGGGAATCTCATGAGGTTCAACAAGGCCAAGTATGAGGTCCTGAGCCTGGGTCAGGGCAACTTCCAGTATCAATACAGGCTGGGGGATGAAGGGATTGAGAGTAGCCCTGCCAAGGAGGACTTGGGGTACTGCTAGATGAAAAGCTGGATATGACCCAGAAAAGTACACTTGCAACCCAGAAAGCCAGCTGTATCCTGGGCTGCATCAAAAGAAGCATGGCCAGCAGGTCACGGGAGGTGATTCTGCCCTTCTACTCTGCTCTGGTGAGACCCCACCTGGAGTACTGCATCCAACTCTGGAGTCCTCAGTTCAGGAAAGACATGGACCTGTTCAAGTGGGTCCAGAGGAGATCCACAAAAATGATCAGAGGGCTATCCTATGAGGACAGGCTGAGAGAGTTGTGGTTGTTCAGCCTGGAGAAGAGAAGGCTCCAGGGACACCTTAGTACAGCCTTTCAATATTTAAATGGGGTCTATAAGAAAGATGAGGACAGATTTTTAAATAGGGCTTGTTGTGATAGGACAAGTGGTAATGATTTTAAACTAAAAGAGGGTAGATTCAGGCTACAGTGAGGATGGTGAGACACTGGAACAGGTTGCCCAAAGATAATGTAGATGGCCCATCCCTGGAAACATTCAAGGCCAGGTTGGATGGGGCTCTGAGCAACACAATCTAGTTGAAGATGTTTCTGTTCATTGCAGGAGGGTTGGACTAGATGATCTTTAAAAGTCCTTTCCAACCCAAACTATTCTACTATTCTATGAATATGGCCCTAAAGACCTTGTCCATGGTCATGCTGAGTTTTAAATAGAACAGAAAGTTGATGTTGGATGTTCCCCAAGTCCCCCAGGTCAGGCAGGAAAAATTTGGGGCAAGCAGGATTTCTATAAGTAATCTTTTAATGCATTGACAGTTTTAGTTGAGCCAGAGGAAAGCACAGCCGTCTCACCTAGTTTCATAAGGTCCTGTAGGAGCTTCTGGCAGATGTTCACAAACCTGCTTTGCCCAGGGATTCCTTTCTTCCCAACAGCCAGTTAGCTCCCTCTGCTCTCTGTGACCTTTTTTTCCATTTAAGAGACCAAGTGCCTCATTTTCAATTCAACTGAAGATTATTATAATTGAAGTGAATTATGAAAAACCTTTTGTCACATTTTTCATTCTGGCTCATTCAAATCCCATTTCTAGTTTCAGAGATCTTTGGTTGATCATATTAGTATTTATGATTTGCATGAACATAAGTCACTACATTTAAATTTAAGTTAGTGGATGAATACCATCCAATGAAACTGTCCTTTAGTAAGTTCTTTGTAATACATAAATAACTGCTGAGAACATAACAAAGGCTCTTTGTGTTATTGCACAGTAAAGTCAAAAATGTTCTCAAAGCAAAGTTTGTTTTCAATATAATAACATACAGCTCATAAATAAAACAGCTTGTCATGCCATAGACAAAAATGTAGTCCTTTAGATTCCATGAACATCTTCTTCTCTCTATATTAACAATAGAAACAAATGTATGGTCAGACCATTTATATTTCACTCATTTCTTTCTTTTATTCTATTTGATATATTACTTCTTGTCTAAGGACACAGTCCTGCAAGAATCTTACTGCTGGCACAAATGTCTGCCCGCACAAAAGGCCTTACAGTATTGGGAGTTCAGTCAGTGAATTCAGGACTGTTTTGATATATTTTAGGGTAGTGCCTGTTACTGATCCTGACTGGAGACTTTAAAATCTGCAGAAAATGGAAAATGTAGCAAATAATTTTTTCTAATACTGCAGAGGAGGATGAAAATAAAGACAGATTTTTTTTTTATATTAGGTGTGCTAAGAACAGGAGGATGTATTCAAACTTTCCAGTGAAAGCTTAGATGCCTAATATTTTATTTTAGGAAACTGAATATGTCTCCAAGCCATCTCTATTAGCTGAAGCATCCTGTTAGGATGATCCATTTGGAGACTTCTTCACTGGAAATGATGGAAACAATTTCAGATTCACCAGTGTTGGTAGGAGAATCAAACAATACTCCCTACAAGAAAGTACCATAATTCATCTGGGAAATTTTGTTCCTTAGTAATTTTTCCTCACACTCTTGCATCCTTTCATTCCACAGTATAATGACTGTAGAGACAGATGCTGATCATATCCTAATTCTCCCTTGTGCTGTCTTTTATATTTCAGAATTTCATATCTTTCTTTTGGAGTGCACTAATGGGAAAAAAATTATGCTAATCCACAGTGCCATCTCATTTCTCAGTAGTGTGTGTTTCTCTGCCACTACAACATCTGTATTTATATAGTTCCAGGAAGAATAATTTTTTACAGAGTGAAGAATGGTTGGTAGCTGAAATACTTCAAAAGTATGTAAATGCTGCCCTTTTCTGCTGGGGATGGATCAAATCCCTGGAGACTGGTGCTGGTTTTGACTGGGATAGACTTAATTTTTTCCATAGTAGCTAGTATGGGGATATGTTTTGAATTTGTGCTGAAAACACTGTTGATAATACAGGGATGTTTTCATTATTATTGAGCAGTGCTTACACAGAGTCAAGGCTTTTTCTGCTTCTCACCCCACCCCACCAATGAGTAGACTGGGTGTGCACAAGAGGCTGGGAGAAGACACAGCCAGGACAGCTGACCCCAACTGACCAAAGGGATATTCCATACCATATGGCATCACGCTCTGCAATAAAAATATGGGGGAAGAAGAAGGAACATTGGATGTTCGAAGTTATGGTGTTTCATCTTCCCAAGTAACCATTACGTGTGATGGGGCCCTGCTTTTCTGGAGATGGCTGAACACCTGCCTGACCATGGAAAGTAGTGAATGAATTCCTTGTTTTGCTTTGCTTGCCTGAGTGGGTTTTACTTTACCTACTGAACTGTCTTTTTCTCAACACACGAGTTTTCTTATTTTTACTCTTCCAATTCTCTTCCCACCAGGGAAGGAGAGTGAGCGAGTGGCTGTGTGAAGCTTAATTGCTGGCTGGGGTTAAACCACGAGAAGATCTCAGATCAAAGTAGCCAAGATTTGTGCAGAGTACAATTTACTTTGCTAAGAAATCATGAACCAGATGCCACCATTGGAAAATTTCTCTTACTTTTGGGAAAGTCCCTTTCCATCATGGTTTCTGAATTATTTTTCATCAAGAAGCAAAAGACAGTTCTGACCCTCACACAATTGGAGCAGTATGTAGCTATTATTCCCACCAATAGGCTGGGAATGACATTATCAGAGATCCATAGTCTTCTGATTCTTCCCTTTCACTTCTTTGCACTACTCTGGGAAAGTAAAAGTATTCTTGCAAGTATGTCACTCTTCTGTCCATGGTCACCCCATCGTACATGAATTCCATAATTTGCGTTTCACAATTAGGAAATTAAATACTAGGTCTACACCGCATTTTCCCCATACACATGATGCAAGCACAGGTTGTATGAAAGTAAAATTGTATCAGCAATCTGGTTCCAATGTTTCATAACAGGTTGCTTGATTGTCATTTTGTTTTGTATATTTTAATTTCAGTGGCTTTTCTGTGAATAGACCCATTTATTGTTCTGCACCCTATTTTTATTTTTTCTCTGGGCATTGCTTGACCTACTAATATTTCAGAAATGTCATGGTTGTTATAAGTGATTTCAATTCCCTTTCCATCCACTGTTTCCCATTTCCACTCACTTGTGAGATATAATTCATTCCCATGTACAACCACAACAGCAAGGTTCAAATTTGCCTTACTTTCATGTGGACTTTCCACGTTTCCAGTGACATAAGCTTGGGACCATGGCCATTTGGTGTTGTGATTCTGAGTCAAGGGAAATTGGGTGGTCAGGGCATAGAATAATAACATAGATACAACCTGTTGGTTTGCCATCTTCAAAATTTAGGTTTCCAGAATATGATGCACAGCAGAAATAGTATTACAACTAGAACTAATAACAGTGCTCCTTGTGTGCATTCAAGGTCTGTGTAGGCCAATCCATCCATCCACATACAGTTCATCTGGCATCCCTGTAAAACAGAAAAGAAAGAGAAATATGCTTGGTCAAAAAGGCAACCAGCTATGTTTAAGATGAGGGTAAGATCCATGGAGTACTCATTTGGTGTATTTTCCCAGAGCAATCTCTAGCTTCCCAAGCATAGAGATTCTTAGGGGTGACTAGTACTATTGGTATTATCTCAATTTGAGGCATTTTTACAGAAACAGGCTGTCCAGCCTGAAACCCAGTTGGGTATTTCCCAGGTTCAGTTTGGGTCTTTGGGGCAACTGCATTAGTGGATGTGCAAAAGGCTTTCACTTTTGGACAGCCATCTCCACTCCATCTGTTGTTCAGCTGGTAGATGGCATGGGACAATAGCTGATGCCATCCGGGTTCATGAGTTTTAGCAAATCGCTTAACTAATCCATTGGTACATTCAGTGATACCATTTGCCTGGAGGTAGTATGGAGTATGAAATGCCCAGTGAATTCCTTCTTCCTTAGCCCAATCTCGCACTACTGCAGCTGTAAAGTGTGTCCTGTTGTCACTTTGAATTTCCTCTGGAAGGGGGAGTGTACTGAATAACTCCTTCAGGCCCTTCACTGTGTTTGCCCCAGTTTGCAAATCCAGTTGCTACTGTGAGGCCAGAAATAACTTCCACACCTACTAAGATGCACTTTCACCCACCTGATGACCATAATGGACCAATGTAATCAATCTGCCAGGTGTTCTACAATGTTTTCTTATCCTGAATGTGCAGGGGGGATGCCTTGCTCGTATGAACCCTCTTGAGTAGCAATCAGCATTGTGAACAGGCAGTCATTACCTGCTCACACAGTTTAATAGATATGGGCCATCCTTGGTGTATCAGGGTGAATTTATGCTGATACTTTTGGTCTGTGTTTGGCCCAGACAACTGTAAAAGTTTTTTTCTTTCCCTGCCAAGTTATAAGAAAACAAGTTCTGATAAACGGGTACCTCGCCCTTGGAGAGAGAGCTTCTTGTATAAACTGTTTTAATTGGTGTTCTGTGATTGGCTAATCATCCTCCAAGGTCACTTGAAGGAGAAAGTGAAGACTATAATGATGAAGTAGCGCCCCCAGACTCATTTGGAAAAGACCCCCCGAGTGCAGTACGCAGGCGCAGGGAAAGCCACGCGTGCGCAGAAAAGATGCACTTATATAACCAAGGGGGTGGGACAGAGAGCCTCTGGCTGGGCGGTGATGACCACTCCTGCCCAGGTTGAGGTCACTCAGTTAATTGTATAAAAGCAGATAGTGCTTTCTTGGAGGCAAGCTAGCTTTACCTCAAGGACAATGTTGCCTTTGGTAGGGACGCCTGCCAGTTTGTGAACTTACTGACTCTCCAAGGACGCAGCTTCTGCTATGGGTAATTATAGGCATGCTAGGTTGGTAAGATAACTTTATGGGCAACAGCTGGGCAACTGGAGAGGTTGTGCTGGGGGCTTATTTCTCTCCTCCTTCCTCCCTTTTGGGTTTGTTTGTTTTGTTGGTCACCTCTTGGTAATAAATATTGGGTTTTGTGGAGCTTTCAACAGTGTCATGGTTTCAAGATTCAGTATGGTCTGAACCCTCCCTAATACACTTGGTCAATGCCCTCTCGGTATAAGTCAGCCCATCCAGTGTGGCCTCGCTTAACATGTAACCATTCGAGCAGGTGTTCCTATTCCTGGTCATCGTTTACAAGTTTAATTTCCTGCAGCTGGGTGAGGCTATCCACTTGTTGGTTAAACTAGGCAGTGATTGAACCAGATCAATCATGTCCTTTGACGCAACCAATGTGCAACACTTTCTTTTCTCCTATCTCCAACAACTGTTTCCAACTATTAGTTTTCCAGACAGGGACTCAGTTTACTTGCCAGTCATTGGCTGCCCAGTGACCTATCCACTCCATGGCTCCTTGGAGCATATGAATCAGTGTAAATGTGGCTAGTGAAACAAGAGTCAGGCCTAAGAGAGTTAACTAAGATAGGCCTTTTAACATCTACTCTGCCTGAGCTACCAAGACTCGTTCTGTTCTGCCTACTGGACCAAAACTTAGAAGAATGCTAGAAGCAGTATACAATAGGCCTAGAGGTAATAAATTAGGATAAGGTAAGATAAGGTAGACATTTGAATAGGAGAAACAGGCCTGGAGCCAAGGCTTTCTCCAAGCTTCAGTGAGCGGGTTGAGAACAATGGAAAGGTAGAGAGGTCAGACCGATGAAGATGAGAAGAAGACCCCAAAACCCAGGCGGAAGGCTGGAACCCCCACCGAAATTGGGGGCCAAGAAAAGCACCTCCCTAAGCTCTGCCTGAGCTCCGCCTATACTTCGCCTATCATTAATATGTATAAGAATCATATATGAAAATTGCATAAAACCCCTGATTTTGTGTGATACCTCTGAGCAAGTTTTCTGTGGTGCGAACCACGCTTGCTCCCAGCGTTGTAATAAATACCTTGCTGCTCAAAAGATCCAAAGTCTTTGAGCAGTTCTTTGTACTGGATTTTTCGTCATCAATTTGGCGACCGCAGGCACGACACCTTCCTCCACCTGGCTGCAGAATCCGTCGGAGCTCAGGACCCCCTTGGGTGCCCTTGGGTAAGTTCTTTTTACCCGAAGGGGCTCCCCTCTTTGGTGGCTTCCTGCAGGGTCTGGACAAGAATGCTGCCTATTGATAAAAGGTATTTATATTTGGTTTTGTCTATTTTGGTTTTGGAGTTCCCATAAGACGAAGACGGGACGCTGTCTCGCTGGGTGTAACAGAAAAGGATACTTTTCCTGGGGTGATAGCCCTTGAGAGCTGGTATGTTCCAGATTTGTTTGTATTTGGCCAAATATTGTTTATTTTGAGGGAAACAAGGTATCTAAGTTTCCTTTTGGTTGTTCTTTTGTTTGTGGTATTGGTTCCCTTAAGTTCATAACCACCGTATGAACTGGGAATTGGGGCGCCGCTATCGTGTTATGTACTTCTGGAGTGTAGCAGTTGTCATTGTATTTTGTTTGTTATATGTTGCTTTGGTAATTTTGTGTTGTCTTGTTTTGTGTTGGACACAAAATCGAACTTCTGAATTTTTTGTTCGTTCTGAACCAGTCACAGAAACATCTTGTTAAGGGTTTTTATGGGAAGGGGATCTGAAAAATTGACTGTGAATACACCACACAACCTAAGACCTAGAATTAGAATTTGTCCGTTCTGTAATTGTTCATTATACATACGTGCTTTATGTAATATTTGTTGGAAATATATTCTTGGACCCCAGTCTACCCAAGAAATAAGGTTAGATCAGACTCTAAACTTATATTGTATTAGATGTGGAGCTAATAAAAGTTTGGAGGAAACTCGGTGGGCTAGGTTCTATTGTTGCATGACATAGATATGTGTATCTCTTGAAACATTCAATTTGTTATGGTGTGTATTTTGTGGTCAACAGCGGCATCTTGTGGATTTGTGTAGATATACAAATTGGTTGTGAAGACCAGGTACATTTGTGGTCTAAGAGCGACATCTTGTGGATTTGTCCAATAGTACAGATTGGTTGTGAGTTTCATGGATTTAGGAGGTTTTGATCGATTTAGATTTGAAGAGTAGATATTATTTTGTCAATATAATAGTTGTGATCATTAGTATTTGATATTTTATTTTAATAATGGGGGTCAAAATGAGTAAAGAAATAAATGCCAAAACTCCTGCGGGGTGTATATTAAAACACTGGAGAGATCTGGGAGGAATCCCCAGGGGGAATCTGAGTAAAAAGATCTTTTTAAAATATTGTCAAAATTGGTGGCCACTGTATATATTAGATGATGGTGAGAAATGGCCACTGCAAGGAAGCCTTAATTACAATACAATTTTACAGCTTATGTTGTTCCTCTGCAGGGAACAGAAGTGGGATGAAGTGATATATGCAGATATGTTTTTCACTTTAAGAAATAAACCAGAATGGCAGAAAAGTTGCAGAACTAATGTAGCCCCTCAAGATCCCCTTGTTTTGGCATTAGAGAAGAGTCAGAAAAATAGTGAACCGAGAAAGCATTGTTGTGATGCATGCAGTATAGGTCAAAGATATCTTGAGCTAGGAAAGATAGTGACAAGGAAAGTATCATAGACTCTCAAGAACTGCAGCCGACTCATTTTAGAGGACCAGAGCCAGTTAGGCAGGGACCTAGCAGCCCGCAGGAGTCGGGACTAGATGCGGCAGAAGATTCTGAAAGCATAACAGAGAGCGTAGAGGACCCAGAAGAGGGAGTGAGTAGCATATATAGTGGTCAAACTGTGGGGCAGAAAGCCAAGAGTAAGACGGGGTAGAACAAAAGCTAGAACTGAGACTAGCCACAGTTGCTCCTCTGCCACAGGTAGTAACACCTACAGGTAATCAGACAAGAGTAAAAGCACCTTTTTCAACAAGCGATTTGAATAGCTGGAGGGAGGAAGCTAAATTTTTTAGGGAAAATCCTGAGAAGGTGGCTAAGAGATTTGAATTAATTGCGAAAAATCAGGACATTGGTTGGTCAGACATAGATATGACACTATCAGAACTGACAGAAACAGAAAAGGAACTTGTAATAAAAACAACAAGAAATCATGTGGAGGGACAGATTGCCACTAATGTTTTAAGAGGGAATATAGATGTAATTTTTCCACTACAAAATCCTAACTGGGATCTGAATAACCCTGATCAGTATAAATTATTGGAGCAGTATAGGAAATTGGTCCAGACAGGATTGCGAAGCGCTATTCCTAAAGCGGTGAATTGGGCTGCCTTGTACGATGTAAGGCAAGGATGGGACGAGACTCCTACTGCATTCTTAGACAGGCTTAGAGTTGCTATGAGAAAATACACTACCTTGGATCCATCATCAGATGCAAGTAAACAACAATTGGTGGGGTTGCTAATGGGACAAAGTAACCCTGATATTAGAAAAAGGTTACAGAAAATAGATCACCCTGCTAATAAAGATTTAGAGGTGTGTGGTGGTTTACTTTGGCTGAACGCCAGCTGTCCGCCGAGCCTGCGCAGATTTCCCCTCCCCCTTCCCAAGGAGAGACGGAAGAAAAAAAAACGTGAAAAAATCTCACGCTTACCAAGAACAAAAGTTTATATTTACATGGAGAAAAAGGAAGGAATAAGCTAATAATGCTACAAACACACAGGCAAAGGAAACCAAGAGTAAAAAAAAAAATTCTACCTCCCTCACTGAATGGCACCTCGGACAGGCACAGTTGTCTATCCAGCCATTCCCGGAAGGAAGAAGAAGACCGAGTTAACTTTCCCTCCCCTTATATAGCCGGGCTGACATAACATGGCATGGAATATCCTGTTCTTCCCAGGAAAAGGAAGTGCTATTTGACTACACAAACCCATTACAAGGTGTTAATGAATTGTGGTGGTTTGAGACCCCTCAAAAATCCAATTTCCAAGTTCAAGCCCCCCTCCCACAATTTGCTTCAGTGTGAGAGGGTTTTCAGACAAAACACAGCTACTCAGCATTGAGGGAAGGGGAAAATACTTACAAGGTTTATTTACTTACATATATATAGGTAACAACTAAACTATCTCTTCTACGATGAAATCATCATCATCATCATGGCTAGGCTTCGCGAACGAAGATTTAGGAAGGCTCTATCCACATTTGTTACAAGCACGCTGGTGGCTAACGAGGCCAATACGAGATAGACATATCCGATTGCAAAAGGCACAGCAGAAAGACTCCTTAGGTGGTATATTCTGCAAGACACGGTTCTTTCTGCATTGTCTTTTCTCCTCGAGAGTGATCCTGCGTGTGTTCTCAAAGGAGACAGCAGTGTTATAGATGGTGTGTCTCCAGGCCTCCCGATTGGAGGCCAGAGTAGACCAGTTATGATGAAATAATATATTTACATTAGATTAGATTTCTCTTTTTCTTCAACAAGAGTCTGGGAAGAAAAAAGTCTTTTTGTCACCTTTCAGGTCACAGTTCCTTCAAATTAGTTTCTGTAGTATTAGTTAGTGTCCTTTATTTTTAAGGAAGCAGATTTGAGTATTGTAGTCAGAATTTTCCTGTTCTTACTTTGTGAAAATCCCAATCCCTCAAGCCCGAGCCTTCGGGGGACTTCCTTAGAGGCTTTCACTCCTCTCTGGTGCTGCTGCATTTCGGAATTCCCTTCAAATGGAAATCCACCCCTCTTTCCAAAAGAGGGTCTCTGAAAGGGGTTTTGGGGAGATTTAATTCAGTCTTATCCCCAAAACAGTCTTCACTGAGTTTTCTCTGTTCTGTTGCCAGCTCTCCGTCATTGCAGGACATCTCTCTGCATCTTTGAGCCTGGCTCCACGCCATCTCGCTGCTGCTGGCTATCTTTCTGGCTTTCAGCCACCGCTGTCTCTGTTCATCTCTGCAAGCAACCATCTTCCTTCCCCCTCACAGATGAGGGGGAAGAAGGTGTGATCCAGGGGTCTCTCCGATTCTTTCGGAGTCCCCGTCAATCACCAGCCTCAGTGGGGGCTCCACTCAGCTACTGTGCTGCTCCAGGCCCCCCAGCCAGGGGCTGAAGGGGAGGGCCTGCTGGAGGGGGGGGCCTGCTGGCCCTCCCTCCTCATGGCTTCACAACATGGCTACAACTTTTTTCAACTACCTCATCCTCCTTCTTTTCCAGTCTGTTATAATATGTTGATTTCGAAGGAGCGAAATATAGCTTGTGATTGGCCCTGCACCCAGAAACACCACCCCCTCGGGGGTTACCACTTTCTAACTCTAGGGGAAAACACTTTTTACCCTAGGACATGAATGAAGCTTGGAAAGTGTACAATAACAGGGAGAAAAGGGAAGATAGAAAATTTGCAGGGGTAGTGGTCACTGCTCTAACTCAGACTCTAAGGGTACCAGGACAGAATATTAGGGGTGTGGGCGAGGACAGGCAATACAAGGGAGAGGAGGCTCGCCTTTCCAGCAAACAAAAGTAGGACAAAATCAATGTGCCTACTGCATGCAGGAGGGACATTGGAAGAGAGACTGCCCTAAATCGGCAAATAGAAACTCAGAAGGGGCTGTCATAGCCCACCAGGATACTGAATGAAGGGGATCGACTGGTTTATCCCTAGCAGACCCTCTGGTTAAAATTGAGCTAGGGGAAGAAAAGGAAAAATTGGACTTTTTAATCGACACTGGAGCTACATTTTCTGTTTTAAATCAAGAACTGATACCTAAAAGTGATAAATATGTTCAAGTCATGGGAGCCACTGGTCAATCAGAAAAGGCTTTCTTTTTGAAACCCCTAAAATTCAAAACTGGGAAACAAATGGGAGTGCATCAGTTTTTGTGTTTACCAAATTCACTCAAACCCCTATTGGGCAGAGACCAACTAGAAAATCTGGGAACTGTAATAGAATTTAAACGAGGTAAGATTGAATTCAAAGTGAGCAAGGAACAATTGTTAGCAGCTCTGAGTTTGGCTGTGAGCTGTATAGAACCAGAAAAAAACAATCAAGATATTGACCAAATTATAAATCAAGTGTACCCCCTGGTGTGGGCCACTAACATATCAGGTAAGTCAAAATGGGCAACTCCTATTCAAATAGAATTACAACCAGGAGCTAGACCAGTGGCTAAGAAACAATATCCACTGAGGTTAGAAGATAGAAAAGGGATTAAACCAATAATTGAAAACTTTTTGAAATTAGGGCTTTTGATAGAGTGTGAATCAGACTTCAACACCCCAGTTCTCCCAGTCAAGAAACCAAATGGAACTTATAGGTTAGTTCAAGATTTAAGGGCAGGAAATGAAATAGCTAAAACTATACACCCTGTGGTAGCAAATCCTTATACACTTTTAACAAAATTAAGGGATGATTTGATTTGGTTAACAATTTAGATTTAAAAGATGCCTTTTTCTGTCTACCCCTAGCTCAGGAAAGTCAAAAGATTTTTACTTTCAAATGGGAGTCTGTCAGCAGTGGGAGAAAAATACAAATCACCTGGACAGTGTTGCCCCAAGGCTTTAAGAATAGTCCCACCCTTTTTGGTAACCAGCTAGCCAAGGAGCTAGAGCTATGGCAACAGCCACCGGGAGATGGCGTTCTTCTACAATATGTAGATGATCTCCTAATAGCAACCGAAACAAAAGAGGATTGCATTCAGTGGACAATATCTCTCTTTAATTTCTTAGGTTTAAGTGGTTATCGAGTCTCTCAACAGAAAGCTCAACTGGTCCAGGAGAAAGTCATGTACCTGGGATATGAAGTGTCGGGAGGACAACAATCCCTGGGGACAGCGAGAAAGGAAGCCATCTGTCAGACACCCAGACCAGAAACAGTGAGACACCTTCAAACCTTTCTAGGAATGACAGGTTGGTGTTTATGGATATATCAATATGGACTAATTGCAAAGCCCTTGTATGACCTGCTGAAAATAACTAAGAATAACATAGTCTGGACCCCCAAAGCAAGCGAAGCCTTCAACCGACTGAAGCGAGAGCTCATGAGGGCTCCGGCGTTGGGTTTGCCTGATGTGAGAAGCCCTTTTGGTTGTTCTTGCATGAGCATCAAGGAATGGCTTTAGGGGTCCTGGCTCAGCAACTAGGGCCATACAAAAGAGCAGTAGCCTACTTCTCCAAACAATTGGATGAGGTGAGCAAAGGATGGCCCACCTGCCTAAGGGCAGTGGCAGCAGTGGTTGTAAATTTAGAAGAAGCCAGGAAACTTACAATGGGAAAGAAAATGACTGTGTTAGTGTCCCATACCGTATCAGCAGTACTGGAACAAAAAGGGAACCATTGGTTGTCACCTTCCTGGTTCCTGAAATACCAGGTGATCCTGGCTGAGTCAGATGATGTAACCATTCAGGTGACTAACATTGTCAACCCAGCTTCATTCCCAGAAGGAAGAATCTCAGTGGAACCTGTTGTGCATGACTGCCTGGAGACCATTGAAACAGTGTACTCCAACTGCCCAGATCTCAAAGAAGAACCACTCCAAGACACAGACGATTGGTTTTTGGATGGTAGCAGTTTTGTAAAGCAAGGTGTAAGAATGGCTGGCTATGCAGTAACCACCACAGAACAGGTAATTGAATCAAATCCTTTACCTACAGGGACTTCAGCTGAATCCAAAAAATCGGGTATAAAGAACTGCTCAGAGAAACTTTGATCTTTTGAGCAGCAAAGGTATTTATTAGCAGCACTGGGAGCAAGCCAGCTATTGCTGGAAAAACTTGCTCAAAGGCTTCACACAAAATCAGCAGTTTTATACAATCTTTCAGGTGTGATTAAATGCATATTCAAGTGATTACAGCATCTATTCATACATATTGATAACAGGCGGAGTATAGGTGGAGCTCAGGCGGAGCTTGGGGCGGAGCTTCTCTCTATCCCCAATTCTAGGGGTACATCCTGTCTTCATCCCATGGGGAGGGGGCATATTCTCATCTTCCTCAGTCCGACCTTTCTTCCTTTCCATTGTTCTTGACCCGCTCGCTTAAGCTTGGAGAAAGCCCTGGCTCCTGGCCTATTTCTCCTATTCAAATGTCTACTTTAGCTTACTGAATCTTAATTTATTACCTCTAGGCCCATTACATGTACCTTAGCACTCTGTTAAGCTTCGGTCCAGTTAGCAGTACAGAACAAATCGTTTTGAATGTAAGTAACTTGTTAGTAGGCCCAAGTTTCTTAGTTAACTCTTTTGGGCTTACCCTCCTGTTTCACAGCCCAGAAAGCAGAACTAATAGCTGTCACTCGGGCTCTTCAACTGGCAAAGGGAAAGCAGATAAACATCTGGATGGATTCCAAGTATGCCTTCGCCATTGTACACACCCATGGAGCAATCTGGAAAGAACAAGGGCTACTGACTGCCCAAGGAAAAGCTGTAAAACACACAGAGGATATCCTACGATTGTCAGAAGCAGTCCAACTCCCATCACAGGTGGCTATAATGCCTTGCAGGGGACACCTGAAAGGCAACACAGTTTCAGAAACAGGAAACAGAAAAGCTGATGCAGAAGCTAAATTAGCTGCTACAAGAAGAATGCCAGTAGCAGCTCTAGTGCCAGAAGAACTAAAAACAGATCAACAGGTAGAATACCAAGAAACAGATTATAAGTGGATACATGAAAATGGAAGTAAACTGTTAGACAACGGATAGGGTCAACTGAAAACAGGTCAGTTAGTACTACCAAAAAAATTAATGTGGCAATTTGTAAAAGCAGAACATAAGACTCATTGGGGTTTAGACTCACTCTATCAACACTTAAGGACTAGAGTAGCAGGGCCAAATTTATTTACCACAATAAAGTGAGTCACATCCCAATGTGAACTTTGTCTGAAAAATAGTCCAAATACCGGAACTAAAATCCACCAAGGGGCAATAAACAGGGTGTTTCCCACGTGAAATTTGGCAAATTGATTTCTCTGAACTCCCAATAAAAGGGGGGTATCGTTATTTATTAATTTTGACTGACACATTTTCTGGATGGCCTGAGGCTTTCCTATGTAGAACAAATAAATCAAGAAAAGTGGTTAAAGTCTTGTTGAAAGAGATTATACCACGGTTTGGAGTGCCTAAGTGTATCTCTTCAGATAGAGGTTCACACTTTTGTGCAGCAATTGTACAAGCAATAAGCAAAGCACTGAAAATCAATTGGCAGTTGCACACACCCTACAGACCCCAAGCAAGTGGGCAAGTAGAAAAGATGAATCATCTCATTAAAGAGTAAATTGCTAAAATATGTCAAGAAACAAATTTTCATTGGCACCAAACATTGCCTATTGCTTTAATCAGACTAAGGGTCAAGCCAAGATCAAAAGAAAAGCTGAGTCCATTTGAAATTTTATTTGGCAGACCCTATATGATATAAACTGTGAATAGCAAAGCCTTAGATCAAATAGGCAATCAGTATGTTATTATATATTATGTTATGGCTATAGGAAAACAACTGCAGAAAAATACTACTTGTGATAGTTTTCACCCTAGGCCTTCCTGGAGACCAGCTTGTAACCAGGAAGGAACTAGGGTAGTGACCAAGGAAGTATTCCATGCTATTCCTTTACATAACCTGGGGTATAAATAAGGCGTAGATAAGAGAGCTTACTCTCTTCCTTTCCGGCAAGGTTCGAGAACGGTGGGTCCCTGTCTTGGTCTTGCTTATCTGGAGTTGAGGCCTACAGTGACTGCTGTTGTCTTCCACGTGTGAGGGGAGAGTGCTGGGCGGCGTCCAGCCGTCCTGCTTCTCTCAAGGGAAGTGGTGAGATTTTGCCAGTTCTTTATTTTGCTGGTTACCGGGTTTTTTTAGATTGTGCATACCTGTTTTGTTTCTGTCCCTTTGCATCCTTTTTTTGTCCTTTTTCCCTTCTCCCTTCTCCTCTTCCCTTTTAGGAAGCTATTTGGGGTTTCTGGGGTTATATGTATACAGTATTCTCACTGTATATATCTGTTTTATATGTAAAATATATATATTTTGCTATAGCTTTGGCTGTTCGGTTTTTTTCTTCCCTCTCTGGGAAGCAGGCTTTTGCTGAGCATTGGAGATTTTGGCAGGGAGCCAGCTCAAACTTGCTCAGATTTTTTGGTATAAGAACACCAGCTCAAGCAACCTGATGGTAAATTACATCCATTTAGTTCTGGTGATTTGGTATATGTTAAGAATTTTTCAGGAGAACCACTATGAGAGAAGTGGGATGGACCCTTCCATGTGTTGATGACCACCTTTACAGTGATCTGAGTGAAAGAGAAACCCACGTGGATCCACTACTCTCGAGTCAAGAGAGCCCCTGAGAAAGCATGGACCTCAGAACAAGAACCATCTACTCTCAAGCATTCCCAATGCTGATCTTTGGATTTCTGATAATTGCACTGGTGTGAGATCAAACTTCTGCCCAAAACTCATTATGGTCTCTGTTGCAGGATACAAATTGTGTGAACAATTTCTATTGTATTTCTGTGACTCTTGGCATAATTGGGTGTGGACACTAAAACTAACTGCGTAGTTAAAGATGGCTACAGGGGTTGAAGTTAGAACAAAGGAGGCCTGGTGCCAAGGTGAATGAGGTGTTTTTGGCAGGTGAACAAGTTTTCTCATCTCCTATGACCACCTGTTGACATCCAATTAACACCTTACAACAAAGTATGTTTTCCTTATGTATCCAATCTAACTTGGAGAAGAATCACATGTCTGAGTGTCATAAGCAGTAGAAAAGATGTCTTTTCTTCTAATAAAGCAGACATTTTGCCTGATCACATTGATCGTTTGCATGTGTTCCTGAACCTCTCCACCCACAAATGGTAGCAAAGTTGGTTTAATTCCTCTCCCGATGTCTGGTGCCTGGAAAAACAGGGACTCCGGTTTCGTCATTCCGAGGGACGTAAGGCGAACAGGAGCCGAGAGAAGCAGCCGATAGACGAGACGTTGCCCCCTGGAGTCAAGAATTTAAAGCTGCGCGCAGAACCGCAATACGAGCGGAATCTCACCCTGATCAGGTGAGCGGCTGAAGGGGGGTATGGGGTCCGCTCTTTCAAAAGAAGAAGAGGCGGTGCAAACGCTCCTCCAATTAATTCTCTCTGAGAGAGATTCTAATTATGACAAAAAAGTCCTTAAAGGGTTACTAGAATGGGTTAGAGCAAAGAAGTTAATTCCTACCGCTCAAGCTGCCTTTCAGGTGTCTATCATGGCTAGGCTTCGCGAACGAAGATTTGGGAAGGGCTCTACCCATTTTTCATGCAAGCGCGTTGGTGGCTGAAAAGGCCAATACGAGAAAGGCAGGTCCGGTTGCAAAAGACACAGCAGAAAGACTCCTTAGATGGTATATTCTGCAAGGTTCGATTCTTTCTGCGTTGTCTTTTCTCCTCAAGAGTGATCCTGCGTGCTTTCTCAAAAGCATCAGCAGCGTTATAAATGGTCTGTCTCCAGGCCTCCCGATTAGAGGCCAGAGTGGACCAGTTATGGTGATCAATATGCCCAAGGCTGAGTTGTTGCTTCAGGGAGTCCTTGTATCTTTTCTTTGGAGCTCCTCTCTTGCGGCAGCCAGTGGCAAGTTCACCATAGAGCAGGATCTTAGGGAGGCGGTGGTCCTTCATCCTAGAGACGTGCCCTGCCCATCGCAGTTGCGTTCTCAGCAACATGGCCTCAATACAGGTGTCTATATGGGGCACTATAAAGGAACAGTTATGGGAAGAAATGGAAAAAAGGTCAAAAAATGTTAAAAAGTATAGAAAATTCCCTAAAGTCTGGCGTTTTGTCGTTGAATCACTGCAAGAGTTAAGCACTGAACGGTGAAAACTTATAACTGCTCAGGCAACTTTGTCGGGAGATAGCGGGACTGCGGCGTGTCTCTGCGCCGATCAGTCTGCTTTAGGGGAGGTCCCAGTGTCTGCGCCTGCAAAGTCGCGAACGCTAGAAACCTTAAAAGCAGCGGGTTCACCTCCGTTTAGCACCGTGCTTGTAGTAGTAGAAAGTGCAGAGACTGTGAGAAAAGTGGGAGCAGCTGAGGAGAATGCTGGTGCCGTGCCAGTGCCACCGCCCTGTGCTGCGCCTGCGCAGCCTGCACTGACTCCTTTCTCTGTGCCTGTACTGGCCGCAGAGCCAGAAGTTCTCACTGCCCAAGCGCAACCTGGAACAGAGCTGCTAGAAGCCTCCGCGACACTAGATGTCCCTGCATCGGTATCACCTGGGACCACCATGTCGTACGGATTTACGTCACCAGGAGACGTCGCATCAAAACCCGGAAATCCGCCCATAGAGATTGTGGCTCCTGTGACCCTAGTCGCCCCTGCAAATGTTGCTGTAGCAACGGGAACTATTTCAACAAGGACTACCGTCTTGGCAGAAACTGCTGCCGTCTCAACAGGAACTACCATCTCGGCAGAAACCACCGTCGTTCGGACGGGGACCGGAGCCGCTGCCGGAGAGTTCATGGCTCCTCTGCCGAGACCGGCGCCTGCACCTGAGTCAGCGTTTGCTTTCGATACTGCACCTGCATCAATACTGCTGCGAGAGAAGGAAGAGAAACCTAATCATAGTAACTCAGAAGAGCTATTTTCATAATTTTCACCCTCAAGCTTGTCTTTTGATGACAAGAGCTCGGACAGTGGAAGCGAGAAAGCTACTATGCTTGCAATAAAAGACCATATAAATACTTTATTGTTTTGCTTTCAAGAGCTTGAGTCTAAACTAGTGGAGAGACAGCTTGTTCAGCTGAATACAGCCTCCTCTAATGTGTCAGCTTTGACAGAGAATAAACCCTGGAAAGCTTTAGACTGGGAGATTCTTAAAGAAGCTAAAATAACTGTAACACAGCATGGTTTAAAGGGTGATTATACACAATTAGTAATGCAGCATCTCTTTGCTGCTCATTTATTAATACCATATGATATTCATATAATTATAATTGCATTGCTTTCTCCTTCTCAGCAGGTACAATTTTTCAACGAATGGAATGCCAGGTGCACAACAGCTACTGCACAACTTAGGCAGGAAGGACACCCTCTCTTTGGTGTTACTGCTGACATACTCATGGGTTCTGGTCAGTACGACAGTATAAACTTGCAAAAACAGTTTCCAAATGAAGTGCTACAAATTAGTCAGGACTTGGCTTATAAGTCATTACTTGCAGTGAGGGATGCAAGGACAGAACCCTCATATACTAAAATCAAACAGGGACCCAATGAACCACATGATCAATTTGTGAATCGTTTGCGTCAAGCTGTGGAGTCAGATCCAGACATGGATAGTGACATGAAGGCAAAGTTCATAGACTTGTTAGCTTATGACAATGCCAATGACAAAACAAAAAGAATATTAAGCACACTGTGATAGTCAATAAAGACAAAAAGAGATAATTTGCTTATCAAATTACATTTGTAATACTGTAATTGCAAACTGTAATGTTATGTTATCATGACGAACTATATTCTATTATGTTACCCGTAGGTCTTAGATATATATGTAGAAAGAGATTTCCCTAGCAACAGGAGCAGAGTCTGACAAGGAAGACACGAAACAGGGAAGAAGGGGCCCTAACAACAAAAACAGAGTCTGTGTGGACCCAGCTGATAAGAGAAAGAAGGCAGACAGACCTGATAAGAAGAAGATGACAGGCAGAGCTGATAAGAAAGAAAAGAAACAGGGAAGAAGGGGCCCCTAGCAACAAGAACAGAGCATGCGCAAACTGAACTGATAACGAAAAAAAAAGAAAACAGGAGGAGACCCTGGGGAAGGCGGGAAGCTATAAACCTATAAAAGACAAACTGAAACTTATTGAATTTGCAGACCGTTGGTGGGGCAAGAGACCCCCGTCCGCCCAGCGCTGTTTTGCTCATTTGCCTTAAATAAAACTTTTATACAAACTTTAAAAGAGTTTGCTCTCTTTTGACTATAACATGTGTTATAGTATTTTAAGAATAAGTATTATCTCCAATAATAAGGACCTTTTTTCTCTTAGCTCTTTAAGCTTTATCTCAGAATTCATTTCGTATAGACTGGACACACTAAAGTCTGTAAGAGTCTATGCTTTCCCTTGCACTGCACTATTCTAAGTCTTTTGGTGTGATGCTTTACCATATACACTTCCCAGATTTTTGACATCTAGAGACGTTCCTATTTGTTGTGTATATTTTTTCAAATGGCATGTGTTAATGAGAATGAGTAGGGAAAAATTAAGTCTAGTTTACCAAAGCCACAAAGAGATGTAACTTTGTTCTGGTTGAGAAAATATAGTTTTCTTGTGCTTTCTTTTTAAAAAAAAAATTCTTTGTGAAAAGACCGTTTCCCCTTTAACTTCATAGCATGATCTTTGCAGTAGTCTTTAGCTATCTGAGAAAGCTTTGAATTCTTAGACCCCTGGAAGAACTATTAGACCTTAGTTTTTGTGCTTCTTGTCAATTTGCTAGTTTAATATCAAAGAACCGACCTGCTGTCCCAGTGTAAGATCACAATGCTAGTAAGATTAGATAGTGAAGTGACAAGAGAGTTACTTATTGAAACTCAAATAACTGCTGAATTCTATCAAATCCTACCTTATTCATGTCAAAAAGATGTCAGAATTCATTTCAGCTAAGATGAACAGACAAATCTGCATAAACATGTAATCAATGCTCTCCTAACCCTTCTTCTGTCTAATCAAGTTTCAGTCTACACATCTCATTATAATTGACTGAGAAAGAGGTCTGGGAGAATAAGATATTTTTGTCCTTTACAGGAAACAGTTAGACTGACCTAATTTTTATTTCTTCTCTTTTTGCTATAGATTTCCACACGCATGCAATTTAGCTTTCTTAAGACCTTGTTATGGCTTGGATGAGACTTAAATTACAGTACTATTGATTGAGAGAGTTTAAATACAAAAATGTTCCCTGAATGCTTGCCTTATCTGTATGCTCATTTGAGCTAAGAAAACTGAAAAATAATTTTTTAAATTTAAGCAGATAAAACATTTTAAAAAGGAAAACAAATGCTGTTGCAACCCAGAGCAAATGTTACCGAGTATGACTTATGCAATATATGTACTTTTTCAATGAGAAGAAGTTATAGACCCACTCTTTTATAACATTATCTTTGTGCTAACTATTCACAGTAACATACTAAGCAGCACAAAACTCTCACTAAACACCTATAAACTCGGTCATGTGCATCACATCCTACAGTTAACAGAATTGATTATGCATTTAAAGCAAACCTTATCTAAAAATAGAAATTCTTATTGAGCTTTCTATTTTCTTTATTTAACCTAATTGAAAGCCACTTTAAAATGCATTGATGACATCACCATTTGGATAAGATTCTGAACTGATGGTTCTAAGTTTCAAGCCTTTGACATGAATGAAAGTTCTTTTCGAAGCATGAAATTATCTTTTCTTGCAACTTCTTCCTTAATTTAAAATTGCTAATCCTATGAGACTGATAGTTCAAGCATCTACTTAAGACTGAAGCCTACTTTGCCCATAGATATGGCACTGTTGTGAAGCAAGAATAAACTAATAAGTAACAA
Organism: Neopelma chrysocephalum; assembly: GCF_003984885.1. Lineage (NCBI taxonomy): Eukaryota > Metazoa > Chordata > Aves > Passeriformes > Pipridae > Neopelma > Neopelma chrysocephalum. Next base: position 183,072 of record NW_020925557.1, read on the forward strand.
TTTTAAATCAGTGCATCATTCTTATGTACACACTTGCTTCAGTTTAACTATACCAATACAATACCATCTTTCTTTTTTAGAACTGTGTATAGTACACATTGAACTTTCTATAAGCTACTCTAGGCAATGGTTTTGTAACTGAAGCAATGCTACTGTGGCATTTAATACAGCTTGGATTGTCACATTTCCAGTACTTCTGCAGTGCCCTAACATGAGACTACCTTCTTTGCCAGGTGTTAGTATCTATTTGCAATCTGCATATGCAGAATTGATAAATGCTGAGAAAAATTCTCACTCTTTGCAATCTTTGATCACTTCATCTGTAGAGACAATATTTCTTTCTCTGTTGTAGTTTTAACTTGCTAGCTAGTATGATTTCTTTGCATTCTAGAGATTTTAAACTGAGAATGTTCAGTATTCCTTTTGATTTGACACTTACAAATGCTATGTATCACATCTTGAATGAGATTTATTGAAACTTTAGAGTTGCTGAGAGTAATTAAGTCTGTAGAAAAGACTTCCTTTTTTTTAGTGTAATCAGATATAATTGTTATCATTTCTTCAATCTTGTGGTTTCATTCTTTCAATAGATGATTCCTCAGCTTTGACAAAACCTATTGTTTTATTGTTAAAATCAGTTAAAATCTTGGAGCTTTATTATGCATCCTGAAGCAAATGTTAATACATTGCTTTTCTTTTACAAATCACATTTAACTGAAAGCCTAAGTGATCTGTAGGAATTCTTTTCTTTTCACCTATATATTTTACTTTATGCTTATTAACAATCTGTACTTTTCAGCTGAAACAGCTTTTGTAGCACAACTGTAGGTTGTGATCAGAAAAGCAATACAAGCAATACATGATGAGAAGACAGCTCCATCTTTTACTACAGTATGACAGAGACCAACAGAGCCATTTGGAAGTTTATTAATCGGTTGCATTATGCAATTACTGCCCATCCTGACCTAGATGAAAACATGAAGATGAAATTTTTAGACATGTTAGCCTATAATTTTATCAGAATTGTTAGAAGTTATAGATAGTATATACATACTCTATTACAAAATAGAACTGCTATAGAATCTTGCTATTATCACAAAGGTATTTGGTAAAGAAATTAGTGAGTTAAGAATTTTAAAAACACTTTTGCAAAAGCAGAAATGGGGAGAAAGAAGGATGTCAGCCCCTTAGTTGACTTGCAAAAGTGTTTTCATGTGTTAAGTTTTTTGCACACAGGTGTTCTCTAGCTATCTGCATGATGGATGAGGCCTTGGAAAGAAGCTGGTTCTTCGGAACAAGGTTGATGTTGTTCCTGCAGGTGACTGTGACGCCACCAGAAGCTGTTGTAGCTAACAGTTGTCTTAATACTATTAGAACACAGTTTATTGAGCACAATTTTTTAGTATTTTTAAGGCACATAATTTTAAAAGTTAAGAAGCACATAATTATAGAGGGTAAGAATTTAAGTATAATGTATTGTATGACCTTTGGATTACTCACTAGGTATTGGTAAAAGAAAGTTTATCTATCTGGTTAGTTTTATCTGTTTGGTTAAGAAGCTTTAACATTATAAGGTACTAGAGAATTATTATAGTTTCTTAGTTTGTAAAACACAGTGACATGGAATTCAAAAGTATGTTTGTCTGAAGTGTGTTTGGATGATGGTGGCCACCGTGTGAAAGAGAATGAATGAAAATGTATGCATGTATATGTGTGAACATGTGAACATATACACAAACACCCTTACGTAAAAATAGAAGACACATAACCCACAATTGAATAGAGTTCCATTTCCAGAAGTGTTTTAGGTTGAATAAAATTTTTTAAGAATAAACCTTACATTTAGAGAAGCACTTTTAAGTAAAATTTAAGAGCACAAGCCTTGAAGCAATAGCTTATTAAGTTTGTTAATGGTAGTGGTATTATTGTATGTAGTTGTGTTTATTGAAATGTTATGGGTACAATAAGAAATGTTACAGAAATACAATTTAAATTGTTCAAATTTGAACGGGAGATTTGTTGCAGGATACAAATTGTATGAACAATTTCTATTGCATTTCTGTAGGCCTTGCTTGACATGACTTTAGAAGTTGCAAGCTGTAATGTTTATACTTATAGACTGTGTGAAAATATGCAATGTTTTTACTTGTTAGCTGTGTGTCTAGTTATAAGGTTTGAGAACATAGTATGTTTATAGCAAGAAACCCTTGAGAAACTAGAGATAAAGGTACACCTGCAGATTTTGGAAAGCCCCTAATTAGGAAGGCCTCTACATGCCAAGTATGATTTCAGGCCGCGTGGACAGAACATCAGGTCCAATGAACTGGAGACATGAGACGCGTGCACAGACTGAGCTATCCAATCACCTTGTTGTAAGCATGTGCCCAAAACAAACTAAACTGTATAAAAGTTAACTTATTTAAATAATAAATGGGACATTTTGCCTGATCACATTGGTCGTTTGCATGTGTTCCTAAACCTCTCCACCCACAAGCCGGTCTCTCACTAATTCCCAAATGGCAGAGCTAAGGAGCTAAAGATGGAAACGAGAACTATGGAAAGGTGTGTACTTGTTTGTTTTAAATACTTATTCCCCAAGAGTAACAGAAAAAGGAAAGAAGACTCTTTTGTTTCTCTCTCTCACTGCAGCCTCTGCTGCCGTTCTTACTTGTCTTCCCCCCCTCCCCCTTCCCCATGGGACGGGGAGGAAGAGAGAAAAGGCTGGAGCTTTTTTTTGTTTCTTTTCTTGCTGCTGCAATCACCGCCGGGTTCGCCGTCGGTCTGCTGTTCCTCGGGCTGCTCCGCGCGCCGTGGAACTCCTGGGGACCCCCGCAGAAGTCTGACTGGCTCTGTAGAAGCAGCTCTCGGCGCTGCTGCCTGCTCCGCTGCTGCCTGCTCCACTGCTGCCTCTGTCGCTGGGGTCCCTCTGCCGCTCTGCCGCCTCCTGCCGTGGCTGCTGGCGCTGCCTCCCCCCGGGCCTGGCTCGGCGCGGCGGCAGCCCCAGCGCACAGCTCCCAGCCCTGGCGCGCGACCCCGGCGCCGGCACGCCGGACTCAGGCAGTAGTATGAATAATCCTAAAGTGAATTCCTATGCTCTTGCGTTCACCTGAGACACTCTAACGGGAGGAGATTCTCCCGGACTCTCATCTTTGGGTTTTAACAGTTACTATCAAACCCATGGTCGCTTCTCCACACACACACACAACCCCCAACACTCACACGCACTGTCACGGTACCGTTAGCAACACTGTGAGCTCACAACGACATTGGACACGCAATACAATTAACACGAGAGTTAACAAATATGGGAAGGCAGTTCTCTAGCCTGCCTCTCCTGTCAACGAGAAGTGGCACTTTTTCGGGGTTGCTCTGTTCTTGTTTCCCTCTGGGGCTGCTCCGTTCCTGGTTTTTTTCTTGCATTGCTCCTGCCGGGCTGTTCTCTCGCCAGCTTCCGGGCATTCTTGCCCTACCCGCGCGGCACTGCCTCGCTCTGCTCCGCCACACTGTTAAGATTCTGTGGCAATAGTAGTGGCTCTCTGGTGTTCGTCTGCACCACAACTCCACGCGGGGTGGCAGCGGCCACGATTTGAAATCGCACTGTTCAATCGGTGCAGTGTATGCTGGGCAGCAATGTGCTAGCCCCTCCAGCAGGGCGACTGCATGGCTGAAAAGTCTCGTATTAGCGGCGAGGAGGGGTGGCCTTTCTCTTTTTACTGTCTCCGGGGGTGATTTGCTAGGTTTTTCTTCATTTTCTGGCTTGAAGGGTGGTGATGTTTTTGAAACATGATCTTTTAAAGTTTTAAAGACAGTTTGCCACAGTTTCAGGATGCTGGCAGCCTGCTTAAGAGACTTAGTGGCTGCATTAAAAAGCACTCTCCCTGGAGAGTCCCAAATGTCTATACAAAATGCTGACTGAGCATCTACCCCATTTCTTTTGCACCAACTATGTAAGGTGCAGAGCGCACGTTTCTGATATCGCACACCGTGCTTCTCTAGTATCTCTGTTAGCACTGTGAGAAATAAAATCTCAGATTCAAGTAATTTCCAATTAGAATTTATTATATGGTGAGAGCAAAAACAGCGCTGTGGTGTACAAGCAGAGTCTCAATGACTCAGGAGGCTTGTCACAAACTAAAGTAGACATAGTGTCCTACTTTTATCCTCAGATACTTCATTAATATTCATTATACATAGGCATAAACATTATAAATTGTTATGCCAGGAATTCACAGATGTTTTTCTTAGACAAGAGTGTTATACATCGTTACATCAGACATTTAACAGATGTTTTTCTTACACAAAACTGTTATCTACTTACAAGCATAAATAATATACATTGTTAGTTCAGGAATTCAACAGATGTTTTTCTTAAGCTTAGTGATAAATTCTCAAGAAAGGTGTTATCATCCAGTTAATTAGACAGAGTATCTTCACAATAAATTTCGTACAAGGTAAAAGGGAGGCAACTTGTTTTATGTCTTTATAGGGGCCCAATTAAGTTTTACGATTTGTTTTCTCTTCTTTCTCTAGGTTATACTGACCTTACGCTGTTCTCTTTTTAATTAGCTCGAATCATTCTTAGTTTATTACAGCACTATGCCAACAGATTCCTCCTCCACAGATATCTGTGCTTCCATTATTTATTCCCCAATGGCTCACCTTCTTTCCAGGTGTCTGTAAATGAAGTCCGGACTTCCTTTTCATCTCTAAGGTCCGCCGGTCAGCTCTAAGGTCCGCCGACAAATGCTATGTCGCCACTGCTCTCAGGTCTGCAGTTTTTCTGCAATAAATCTTCTTTATTACTGCTCTAAGGTCTGCAGTCTAATGCAAGAAATCCTCCTTTCAGTAAATCTTCTTCGCAATAAATCACGTTGGGGTTCACCAGATGCCGCAGACAAGAATGTGCTCAGACAGCAATTAAGCAAGGAAAAGCACTCGGCATAAGGCACAAGGCCCAAGGCCACTGGCCACTTTATTGCGATAGGTTATAGATATTTATACTCTTCACACAACACACATGTCAACCTGTTATTGGTACCTTCATGTAAACATACATCAGGCCATACACGTCAACCTCCTATTGGTACACATACATCAGGTCATCAGACCATACACATGTCAATCTCCTATTGGTGTTTTCATGTATAAATATATCAGGATTGGCTGCAAAATAGCAAAGTCATGGTGACTTGAAAAAAGTCCAAGTAAGTTGTTTACATTCTTTACAACTTCACAGCTGCAGCTGCTCAAATTCAAGGCCTACCATCCAGTCATTTCCCACATATGTCCTACCTAATTGGGCCTGGAGTTTTTTCCTCCGTCTTTTAGGCAATAGTGGAGATTCCTCCCTTGGCTGGGGATGCCCTCCAAGGTTACTCCTCGAGGCTGAGAGAAAGAGATCTCCCCATAAGCATTGGTATGGGTTACATCAGATCTCTATTTAATAATTATTTCTTTTTTCTAGCTTTAATATAACTGCTTCGATAATTGCTTTGTTACAGTGCACTATACTATTTTATGCTATATAATACTCTACTAGTATATTTTTAGTGTTTATATTGTTTTAGTGTTTATGTTGTGTTGTAAATAGTTCTGATTAAGGTTTTTTGTCTGATTGTTTGTATAAAATAAAATATTAATTTTATATAAATATTCTCGTTTTGCCATCATTAAAATCTGCGGGACAAAGTGGTTTAATACCTCTATAATTCCTTAAAATTTAAACCATTAACACAGTCCGAGGCTAAGATAGGATTCAGCTGCACCTAAACCCTTCCCTGAGAAGGAGTTTAGAAAGCAAGGGAGTCCTTCCTGCACCTGGAGACTCACTGGCAAGGCTTTGCTTTTTAACTTTGTCTAAGCCTTCCACTCTCCCGTGACAATTTGGCGTTAGTCGGCAGGATGGCAAACGATCTTGAGAAACAGACAAAAGGCTTAACAGAATATTTACGGAGGCACAATATTACTGAAAAAATCAGAAACCTGGTAAAAGAAAAGAAGTCTGGTAAGGGAAAAGTTTCTGCGACTGACTTGCCAGAGGCTACGGCTGAAGCTTTACAGAAAGGTGATAACAAGCTCGTTAAGTCTTTTGTCCAGTTGGCTAAACCTTTGACTGCAAACTTGAGAAACCGGTTCAACAGGTTTTTCAAAAGAGAAAGCAAATTAAATTTACAAACTGCCTGTCTCAGCGGGGAGACAGGGAGAGAAACGGTGTGTGAGAAGGAGTTTTCCAGCCTCTCACAAGTGGTGGAGAGACAGACTCCCCTGAGCATGATGTAAAGCCAAACTCTGAACTCTGCCCGCTTGTGAAAAGCGACCAGGGGGAGTCCACCTCTACTCCTCTGGCATTAACTGGTTTCACCGAGGGGGTGCAGGAGGCGGCTTGCCTCCAGTTTTTACACGGAAAGCGTCTTGTACTTTCTCAGCTCTCTCCCATGTTGTTGTTTGCTAATCCAGATAGAGTGAACCCCTTAATTAAAGGAATGCAATTGCAAGATCAGTTTATAGCTGCTTGCACGGGGGAAACATAAGTAAGACCCGGTCTTGCGTGGGGGTATGAGAGATAAAATACAGTTTTTTATATATAGGTGTATCGTGAAGTTGTAAGATATCCAAGTTCCAAATGGGACTGGGTGTCAGGGTCTTTTTCGGCCAGATAAGGGAAATATGAAAGTTCCTAAAAATTAAAATTTTTCAGAGCCATGTGGAAATTTTGTACACAGGGGTTTCTTCTCTCTCTTTGGGCTAAGAACAAAGGAAGATCCATCATTTTTGACAGAGGACGCCTCGCAGCCAATCAAAAGGAAGGGAAAGCCCCTTTTCAGAGAAAAGAAACCTTTTTAGGCAAAAATGAATATATTAAACTTATCTGAAAAGGGTGGGATTTTGTGAAACTATAAAATGTATGGAATTTAACCCAAAGGGTCTTTTTCCCTGGAAACTCGGTGAGAGAAAGACCCAGCGTGCTGAATAAATCCTTTGCTTCATGAGTTTATGCCGTCTTTCTGAATTTAAAAGAGGAATTTTTTCCCACAGAGGGAAATAGCAGACAAGTTGGTAACTCATGACAAACGGGTAGAATTTGTTATGAATGAAGGGGAAAACCAAATTGCCATCAGAAGGATGGACTGGAGAGAAAAACCTCCCCAGTTCAAAGACCGGAACCAACTAATTAAACTCCTGGCGCCACCCCCAATATGTGAACTGGAAGACAGCAAATGGAAATATCTTAAAAGTCTCACTAGAGATATAGTAGCAACTTTTCTTCTTGGTCCCTTGCATTCACAAGCCACCTTTTCAGTCAACACAGGATTCCAGATATCTCCTCTGAATGAGGAGACTACAAAAGGATGTGGGATAATCCCTGACAAAAAATGGATATATGTTGCTGGTGTGTTTGGACGCTCTAAGCTGCCATGGTTGGTTCGAGTGATATGTTGGTTGCCTGGTGATAATCACCCCACCAAGGTCATGATGATATTGGAGTCTTTCCCATTGAAAATTACGGGGCTGGACCTCCTGAAAGCAAAAGCCTGGGTGAATTCTAAGGGGAATGAATTGAAATCCAGTTCCCCTGTGTTCTCAGTAAGACTTTGGCAAACTGCCCCTACAGTACCACCTACTGGGGCTAGTGAATATGGAACCTTGCCCTTTGCTACTGGTGATCAGAGATGGAATGGCAGAAATCATCTATCATTCGGCGTGGACTGTGCCCTCATGGGAGATTAGACAGGGAGCCTCGGAGCACACAGAGGAGGACAACTCTAAACTCGGGCAGATGGAGCTCGCTTAGCCCTGTAAGGCCATCCATCTAAGAGAAGGTCACTCTAATCAAATCTAGCATGCTGGAACATCAGAACCATGCTCGATTCTGCAGATAGCAGACGTCCTGAGTGTCGTTCTGCCCTAATTGCCCATGAACTGTCACGTCTCAACATCGACATTGCTGGTCTCATTGAAGTTCACCTTCACGAGGAAGGCAACCTCAGAGAACATGGTGCCGGATACACACTCTTCTGGTCAGGTAAACCCAGAACTGAAAAGCATCTCTCAGGAGTTGGCTTCATGATCAAAAACTCTGTTGTTCCTAAACTCGAAAATCTGCCAACAGGTCATTCTGACCAAATTATCTCCCTACGCCTTCCACTACACAACAAGGAACACATTGTCCTCTTTAGTATATATGCCCCAACTCTCCAAGCTGACCCCGATGAAAAAGATAAATTTTACACCAACCTGTGCCGCCTTACCCAAAAGGTTCCTGCAGATGATAAGATCATTATCCTTGGTGATTTCAATGCCAGAGTAGGAAAGAATTTTGAAACCTGAAAAGGAATATTGGGCAAGCATGGTGTTGGAAACTGCAAGGATAATGGTCATCTTCTGCTAGAATTCTGTGCGGAGCAACAGCTCACCATCACTACTACTATCTTTCAGCAGAAAAATAGTCTGAAGACAACCTGGATGCATCCCAGATCTAAGCATTGGCACCTCATTGATTATGTCTTGGTGCGACGGAGAGATGTCCGCGATGTCCACCATACCCGCTTGATGCCTAGTGCAGAATGCCAAACAGACCTCAATCCTAAATTCAACCCTAAAAGGGGCAGTATCCCAAGGAGGAGACTCCAAGTTAACAACTTCCAATCAGCCACAGTGAGAAAAAAATTCCAGGCTAATCTTCAAACTAGGCTCAAAAACCATTCCACAGATTCTACAGATACCTCTCCTGTAACACTTTGGCACCATATTAAAAACAGCATCCTGCAGTCCTCCAAAGAATCCTTAGGATTCTCCCCCAAGAAGAACAAGGACTGGTTCGATGAAAACAACCAAGAGATCCAGGAATTGTTGAGGAAGAAGAGAACAACCCACCAAGCACACCTTGCATTGCCATCCTGTCACGTAAGAAAAACAGCCTTTCGCCCTGCATGCAGCAAGCTCCAACAGAAACTCTGTGACATACAGAACAAGTGGTGGATCAATCTAGCTGAAAAAACACAATTATGCGCAGACACGGGTGATCATAGAGGATTCTATGAAGCCCTGAAAACAGCATACGGGCCTACATACGAAGGCCAAAGTCCTGCTCAGCGCTGATGGTCAAACACTTCTGACAGATCAAACCTCCATTCTGAATAGATGGTCTGAACACTTTCAGACTCTTTTCAGTACCAACCATGTAGTCCAAGACTCAACAATTCATTCCATGACACAACAACCGGTAAAGTATGAATTGGATACTGCCCCTACTTTGGGAGAAACCCTTAAGGCCATACAGCAGGTGAAAATCGGCAAGGCAGCTGGAGTTGATGGAATTCCACCTGAAGTCTGGAAACATGGGGGCCTTGCACTCCATGCTAAATTTCACGAGTTTATGGTGCGCTGTTGGGAACTAGGCGAACTACCATCAGACCTTCGAGATGCAGTCATCATTACCTTATATAAGAAGAAAGGAATTAATTCAGACTGTTCCAACTACCGTGATATTACTCTGCTCTCCATTGCTGACAAAATCCTGGCAAGAATACTCTTGAACAGACTAATACCCGCTATAGCAGAAGGAATTCTACCTGAAACCCAATGTGGTTTCAGAGCCAACAGGAGTACCACAGACATGGTGTTTGTTCTCAGACAACTGCAAGAGAAGTGTAGGGAACAGAACAAAGGTCTCTATGTAACCTTTGTCGACCTCACCAAGGCTTTTGATACTGTGAGCAGAAAAGGTCTATGGCAGATTTTGGAATGCTTAGATTGTCCCCCCAAGTTCCTTAAAATGATCATCTCACTCCATGAGGATCAGCATGGCCAAGTCAGATATGGCAATGCACTTTCTGAGCCCTTTCTAATAACGAATAGTGTGAAACAAGGCTGCGTTCTCGCACCAACCCTATTCACAATCTTTTTCAGCATGATGCTCCAAAGGGCCATGGCAGACCTCCATGATCAGGACGGTATCTACATTTGATACCATACTGATGGAAGCCTTTTCAACCTAAGGCTACTGAAGGCCCATACTAAGACCTTAAACCATCTTGTCCGGGAACTGCTTTATGCTGGTGACGCCGACCTTGTTGCCCACACAGAAGCAGCCCTGCAGTGCTTAACATCCTGCTTCACAGACGCTACTGAGCTCTTTGGGCTGGAAGTCAGCTTGAAGAAGACAGAAGTTCTCCATCAACCTGCACCTCAGGGAGTCTTCCATCATCCCCATATCACCATTGGCGAATCAGTGCTCAAATCAGTCCAGCAGTTTAATTACCTAGATAGCCTCATCTCCTCAGATGGTAAGATTGACGGAGAGATAGACAACAAGTTAGCAAAGGCATATAGTGCCTTTGGAAAGCTTCATAAAAGAGTTTGGCGAAATAAACACCTGAAGAAAAGTACAAAGATCAGTGTTTACAGAGCCATAGTGCTTGTGATGCCAAGATTTTGCCCCCAAAAAGGCACGAATGAAAAGAAACTGCTTAGAGACAAAGTTTGTAGCCTTTAAGCAGGAGGTACTTTATTTCGTGGGCCTCCGGAGCGCCCGGGGAACAGTCAGGTCATCCTGGAAAAACTGCTCCCCCTTTTTAGTAAAAAGACAGGATTATATACAATTTCTACAAGTGATTACAACATTTCCAGATGTATATTCATAGAATTGCAACATACATTTTCAATATTCATAACAGGTGGAGTTTAGGCAGAGTTAGAGGTGTGGTCTTCAATTTGGGGAGAATCTGGGAGGGTAGATACGGCCTTCGGTCTCGGGGAAACCCCCTGCCCGCCTTTCATACTCATCGTGAACTTTGTGAACTTTCTTACTTTGGCTGACATCTTGGTGCATTTGGCGGAGGTTTCTGATGATTTTGCAAGGATACCCAGATTTTGGCTCATCTTCCTTCTTTATCAGGTTGTTCTTCTGAGTACATGAGTTCTTGTTCTCCTGTACCAGTATGTTCTGCATACCTTAATGAATTATTGTCTCTACTATTTCTAAGACTAAGCTTTCCTGCTTTCCTGAATTTAACTCTCTACTTTTCATATAGTTGTATTTGCTTTCTGGGCCTTGTCTGGCTTCACTTGTCTACTCTCTTATATGGATCTGAATCATGGGTCATCTACTGCCACCACCTGTGACTCCTCGAACGCTTCCATCAACGCTGCGTCCGTACAATCCTAAACATTCACTGGTCAGATTATGTGACTAATATGTCTGTTCTAGAACAAGCAGCAATCACAAGTATTGAGGCCATGTTGCTGAGAACACAGCTGCGCTGGGCAGGGCATGTCTCAAGGATGAAGGACCACTGCCTCCCTAACATCTTGCTTTATGGTGAACTTGCCACCGGCTGCCGCATGAGAAGAGCCCTGAAGAAAAGATACAAGGACTCCCTGAAACAACATCTCAATCTTGGCCATATTGATCAACGTTACTGGTCTACTCTGGCCTCCAATTGTTTCTTTTTCCTTTTCCACACTTCCACCTGAAGTCTCTTAATTTCTAAGTTGTAATCTTGTTAAACTAAGACAGCATACAACCAAGGCGGAGAGATAACATAACTCCTTAGGAAATATTATATGGGAGACCATATCAAGCTCCACATATTCCAGGGGACATTCACATCAGGGGGAAAGTTGATCTACAAAAGTATTTAATGGCTTTAGGCTCTACTTTACAGAAACTCCAGAGATTCATCGAGTTATCCAGACCCATAGGATTGGACACCCCTGCTCATCAATTCCAGCCTGGAGACTGGGTCTACGTTAAATGGTGGGACAGCAACCTACTGTGAGCCAAGTGGAGAGGACCATTCCAAGTCCTGCTGACTTCCCTCACTGCAGTCAAAGTTGCTGGCAAAGGACCCTGGTTTCATTACTCCAGAGTTAAGAAAGCTTCAGTTCCTGGAACAACTAGCAAATCAGAGCCTGACACCGATGAAGAGGATGTGGCCTAGACTCTTTCTTCTGTATATGTTATCTGTACAGTCGGTAACTATGATTTGGGTTTGGAACCAAAAATTACATGTGGCTCTAGTACAAAACATATCTAAAATCCTTCACAAAAATGACTGCTGGATTTGTACTCAAATGCCAGCAACTGATGATGAGGATGGCAACTGGCCCCTAATTGGCATTTTGTTGAATAAGACATACTTTGGCGCGACTGTTGGACTTGGGGAAACCCCACAAACAGTCATCCTGGGGACGTGGAGACAGGTTACTAAGGCCTACTTGCCAATAGCCCTAAGCAACTGTCATCATGGCTAGGCTTCGCGAACGAAGATTTGGGAAGGGCTCTACCCATTTTTCATGCAAGCGCGTTGGTGGCTGAAAAGGCCAATACGAGAAAGGCAGGTCCGGTTGCAAAAGACA
>NW_020925557.1:215431-272033 GCF_003984885.1 Neopelma chrysocephalum
CGCATACTGCATCTCACCTAAAAAATCCATTGCGCAGGCTTGAAGGCTTTACCCACATGCAAAAAGTCCTGCAGCGACGGGCGAGGGTCGAAACGGTAGGTGAAAGGTGCACTGGGAGCCGCAGACTCAACCCTGCATGCAGGCGGTTCAGGATATTGGTCATTTGAGACTGACGGAGATGAGAGTCTCTTGGGGCAGCACCCTGAACGTCCAAGCAGCCTTTTCAAGGACAGCACTGCTTGCTCCACTCGGAGAGGGGCCTAGAAAAGGTGGCCTAAACAAAGCTCATCTCCACCTTCACCCGGTTGGTTAACCGCAGACCAACGGGCATCTTCTTCCAATGCGGTCGCACAAAGAGCAAAAGACAAAGGCATGCACCTGCCTCCAAAGGTGTACCCAAATTAACTCTAGCATGTTGGAACATCAGAACCATGCTCGATTCTGCGAACAGTGGGCGTCCTGAGCGACGTTCTGCCCTAATTGCCCATGAACTGGCTCGTCTCAACATCGACATTGCTGCTCTCAGCGAAGTTCGCCTTCACGAGGAAGGCAGCCTCAGAGAACATGGTGCCGGTTACACACTCTTTTGGTCAGGTAAGCCCAGAACTGAAAAACATCTCTCAGGTGTCGGTTTCATGATCAAAAACTCTATTGTCCCTAAACTCGAAAATCTGCCGACAGGTCACTCTGACCGCATTATCTCCCTACGCCTTCCACTAAACAACAAGCAACACGTTGTCATCTTCAGTATATATGCCCCAACTCTCCAAGCTGACCCTGCTGAAAAAGATAAATTTTACACTGACCTGCGCTGCCTTACCCAAAAGGTGCCCGCAGATGATAAGATCATTATCCTTGGTGATTTCAACGCCAGAGTAGGTAAGAATTTTGAAGCTTGGAAAGGAATACTAGGCAAGCATGGTGTTGGAAACTGCAATGATAATGGTCGACTTCTGCTAGAATTCTGTGCAGAGCAACAGCTTACCATAACTAACACTATCTTTCAGCAGAAAAATAGTCTGAAGACAACCTGGATGCACCCCAGGTCTAAGCATTGGCACCTCATTGATTATGTCTTGGTGCGTCGGAGAGATGTCCGCGATGTCCTCCATACCCGCGTGATGCCCAGCGCAGAATGTCAAACAGACCATCGGCTTGTGCGCTGTAAACTCAACTTCATTCTCAAATTCAAACCCAAAAGGGGCAGTATCCCAAGGAGAAGACTTCAAGTTAACGATCTCCAATCAGCCACAGTAAGAGAAAGATTCCAGACAAATCTTCAAACCAGGCTCGAAAACCATCCCACAAATCCTGCAGATTCCTCTCCTGAAACAATTTGGTATCATATTAAAAGCTGCATCCTGCAATCCTCTGAAGAATCCTTAGGGTTCTCCCTCAAGAAGAACAAGGACTGGTTTGATGAAAATAATCAAGAAATCCAGGACTTGTTGAGGAAGAAGAGAACTGCCCACCAAGCACACCTTGCACTGCCATCCTGTCACGCAAGAAAAACAGCCTTTCGTCTTGCATGCAGCAAGCTTCAGCAGAAACTCCGTGTCATCCAGAACAAGTGGTGGACCGATCTAGCTGCAAAAACTCAACTATGTGCAGATACAGGGGATCACAAAGGATTCTATGAGGCCCTGAAAACAGCATATGGGCCTACGTACCAAGTCCAAAGCCCACTACTCAGTGCAGATGGTCAAACGCTTCTGACAGATAAAACCTCCATTCTGAATAGATGGTCTGAACACTTTCAGACTCTTTTCAGTACCAACCGTGTAGTACAAGACTCAGCAATTCAGTCCATCACACAACAACCGGTGAAATTCGAATTGGATACTGCCCCCACTTTAGGAGAAACCCTTAAGGCCATACAGCAGGTGAAAATCGGCAAGGCAGCTGGGGTTGATGGAATTCCACCCGAAGTCTGGAAACATGGGGGCCTTGCACTCCATGCTAAATTTCACGAGTTTGTGGTGCGCTGTTGGGAACTAGGCGAACTACCTTCAGACCTTCGTGATGCAGTCATCATCACCTTGTATAAGAAGAAAGGTACTAAATCAGACTGCTCAAATTACCGTGGTATTACTCTGCTCTCCATTGCTGGCAAAATCTTGGCAAGAATACTCCTGAACAGACTAATACCCGCTATAGCAGAAGATATTCTACCTGAAAGTCAGTGTGGTTTCAGAGCCAACAGGAGCACCACAGACATGATATTTGTTCTCAGACAACTGCAAGAGAAGTGTAGGGAACAGAACAAAGGTCTCTATGTAACCTTTGTCGACCTCACCAAGGCTTTCGATACTGTGAGCAGAAAAGGTCTTTGGCAGATTTTGGAACGTTTAGGTTGTCCCCCCAAGTTCCTTAAAATGATCATCTCACTTCATGAGGATCAGCACGGCCAAGTCAGATATGGCAACACACTTTTTGAGCCCTTTCTAATAAAGAATGGCGTGAAACAAGGCTGCGTTCTTGCTCCTACCTTATTCACAGTCTTTTTCAGCATGATGCTCCTAAGGGCCACGGCAGACCTCGATGATCAGGACGGTATTTACATTCGATATCGTACTGATGGAAGCCTATTCAACCTAAGGCGACTGAAGGCCCACACTAAGACCCTAAACCATCTTGTCCGGGAGCTGCTTTATGCTGATGACGCTGCCCTTGTTGCCCACACAGAAGCAGCTCTGCAGCGTTTAACATCCTGCTTTGCAGATGCTGCTGAGCTCTTTGGGCTGGAAGTCAGCTTAAAGAAGACTGAAGTTCTCCATCAACCTGCACCTCAGGAAGTCCTCCATCATCCCCACATCACCATCGGCCAGTCAGAACTCAAATCAGTCCAACAGTTTAATTGCTTAGGCAGCCTCATCTCCTCAGATGGTAAGATCGACGGGGAGATAGACAATAGGTTAGCAAAGGCATATAGTGCCTTTGGAAAGCTCCATAAAAGAGTCTGGCGTAATAAACACTTGAAGAAAAGTACCAAGATCAGTGTTTACAGAGCCATAGTGCTGTCTACTCTTTTATATGGTTCTGAATCATGGGTCATCTACCGCCACCACCTGCGTCTCCTAGAACGCTTCCATCAACGCTGCCTCCGCACAATCCTAAACATCCACTGGTCAGACTACGTGACCAATACATCTGTTCTTGAACAGGCAGCAATCACAAGTATTGAGGCCATGCTACTGAGAACGCAACTGCGATGGGCAGGGCACGTCTCCAGGATGAAGGACCACCGCCTCCCTAAGATCCTGCTCTATGGTGAACTTGCCACTGGCTGTCGCAAGAGAGGAGCTCCGAAGAAAAGATACAAGGACTCCCTGAAGCAACAACTCAGCCTCGGGCATATTGATCACCATAACTGGTCTACTCTGGCCTCTAATCGGGAGGCCTGGAGACAGACCATTTATAATGCTGCTGATGCTTTTGAGAAAGCACGCAGGATCACTCTTGAGGAGAAAAGACAACGCAGAAAGAATCGAGCCTTGCAGAATATACCATCTAAGGAGTCTTTCTGCTGTGTCTTTTGCAACCGGACGTGTCTATCTCGTATTGGCCTTTTTAGCCACCAACGCGCTTGCAAGAAACGTGGGTAGAGTCCTTCCCAAATCTTCGTTCGCGAAGCCTAGCCATGATGATGACTTTCTTTGCCTTGGATGCAGGGCAAACAGAAACACAGACACTGTCTCTTCTTCCGAAACTTTACCCATCTAGTATACCAATTTAGACATTAAGCAATAATATTGGCTTAAGGTGTATCTTATAAAGTTTTAAGAGACTTTTAAGGGTCAAGATGAGATTAGGCTCTTGGATGTGTTGACCTGTATAACTGAATTGCAGCTGATATGTTACTGAGACTATAAGCACAAGTTAGCAGCAGTTAAACTGTGAAGTGAATTGTTTAATAGCCACAATGTTCAAGCATGTGAGGTAAGATTAAAGTTAGAATCCATCCTCATGTTCCTAGATAAAATCAGAATAAATTTAACAGCCTGCTGGTATTCCATATTGCTTGAAGAGGCTCGTTTTCTAATTTTAATCCCTGTTTCCTACACATTAAAAACAGTGGGGGTCCAATGGCTATTGGGAATCTCATGACTTTGGAGTTTGCTATCTCAGCTTCCCTTTAATATGCATCTTATAAAAATGCTCTAGGCAACACAGTACAGTGCATCATCACAAATGTTTTGCTTGCTGAAGAAATGGAGAAAGAGGGAGTCCTAGATGGTCTGCTAACAGTACTGAAGCTGATCCAGCCCTTGAACAGTTAACGTTTTAGAATGGTGGTGAAGCCAAGATTTTAAGTAATCAAGTAGGAACTGGAGAGAAAAAAAAAATCTGTCTGAATTGGCTTGGTGACATTAGTAAAAGGAAATTGAGATGTGAGGAGGGAGATGGTTAGATCCCCACAAGGGGACTGTGTGTGGAACTGGACTTTTTTAATTGCCTTAAAACATTGCTACTGGAGTGAGCTGTGCAAGCCTCCTGCCAGGGGATTGAAGATAAGGCTGAGGGGAGGAGGCCATAGCCCACCAACTGTTAACTTTGTAAAGGCCCCTGTGCGTGTGTGTGTGTGTGTGTGTGTGTGACTCTGGGTGTGTGATACCTATCTAAAGGAGACAGGTGGCACTCTCTGGGTGTGTGATGTTTATTTCCTAGGGACCAGGCTGTGTCAAAGGGACCCTTTATGCATACACCCATCACTAATGCTTCGCTTTTAGCAGGGGTGCCTCCAAAACAGCCCCCCTCCCCCCAAACCTAAATGACTTTGCAAAAACCAGTGCTTCCAGCCTCTGCAAAAACAGCCCCCCCACACACACATGGGGAGGCACCAGGACGGTTTCTGAGGGTATATAAACCCTTTGAACTGTATGTTTCACAGGCTTCTCTCCCCCACCACTCCCCGATGGACCAAGACACCAGCAATCACAACAGCAACCAAGTTTGCCGGAAACCTTTGAGTAGTGACTATAATTTTTATTCTTTTTCTCTCCTTTCCCTTACACATTTCCTTGGGTGTTCTTTCTCTCTTTCTGTCTTTTCCCTTACACATTTTCTTGTGTGGCTATATTACAACCAAAATGGCTACATACCTGTTTTCCTTTGCAACCAAATTGTTCTAAAATAAATCATATATATATCTGCAAACACTGATCATCTAGTATCATTTTACTTTAATTCACTCCAAGGGATTTAATAATAAAACAAAAGTTACTCCTGGCTGGTAAGGCGGGTCATAAGTGGGGACTGGGAAATACTGGGGCAGGGGGAGAGTCATTCCTCAATGACTTAAACTCTGGCCATGGGAGCTGCTGGCTCATGGGATTGGCTAGGAATTTTACTTTAATATATAGATATAGTGTTTGAAATGAGAGAGGGGCCCATTGTCAAATGACTTAGGAAATTAGAAGTTTTAGCTTAGATAAAAATTGTATCTTAATCAACTTAGGAATTTGCTTTTGGCATAGTAGTTGTCTTTTGTTTTGGGACTACAATTAGTTTCAGGATGTAGAATGTAGATGAAACATGGGAACTAATAGAGAGTGTACCATAAGTACACCTGCAAGAAATTAGCTTATATGTTTCAAGAAACTTAATCAGTAAGAGATTGTTCTGCTAAGAAGTAAATTCAATCAAAGATTGTTTAAGTTAATAGGATATTCTAGTTATCTTTAACCAATGATGAATATATGTGTCCTAGTAGGTACTAGAACAATTAGGTTAGGGGTTACAGATCAACTGGATTAATCAGAGATGCTAGGAGGCCTCTCAAGTAAGAAGAAGACTCTGCGTAAACGACTACCCCCCCCCAAGGAAATGGACGCTAGATGGCAATGAACTCCAGGATGATATTTGACCCCAAAATCATGACATAATCAGGGGTTGGGTGTTTGGGTGTGAGGGGGGGTCTTTCAGGTATCACTGTATTTATATCCCGAAATTTGTGCTGATTCTTCTATTCATGTATGGCAGATTACCCCCATGAATCCTCAGCCGGCATATTAAAGAGATGTTCGATCCAATGATTTCTGGTCGTTGGGTTAAATTCTTTTGCTTCAGGTTCTTTAATACCTCAAGATAGTGTCAAGAGAATAAGCCACAGGCTTGTTCCCAAGGAATTTCTTTATTAATTTAGGGGAGCAAATAAGGGGACTTGGCCAAAGTTCAAAAGGACACCACACAAGCTAGACAAAAATGTTCCACCACAATACTGAATCAGCATATACTATTAATCCACAACACTTAAGAACCAATAAATCCACAACACTTAAGGCAAAATCCAACCAATTCCACAACACTTAAATCAAGATCTAATCCCTCTGGCTCCAAACCACCCTAAGCATCAAGAAAGAAGCACAGAAAGAGAAGCAGAGGGAACAAGAAGAGAAAAGGACAAAGAGGGAGAGACAGATTATATAGCTACCACCAAAGCCTTGTAGAAGACCAGCTCTCACAAGTTCAAGTGGCAGGGCTGCGACATGAGACAAACACATGCCCTTGGTTTTATTTGCTCTGGTCCCTATGGCCAACCCCTCCAGGCAGGGTCTCTGACCCATCAACCCCTCTGGGGGTTCCAGGTTGGGGTGAGGGGCAGTGTTCTCACTGTCCCTGCCAATCTGAGGCTGGTTTAGGGGCTCCAGGAGGTGTGGTGTGTTATAGCTTTCCCAGGCTGTTTGTGACTGACAGCTACTCCGAGGCTTCCCCATGTGGGCTCCAGAGGCTGCCATGAGGGATACAGCACCACTCCACCTCTGTGAGGTTCGACCCATCCCTTCCCCCCTCCAAACACACGCATGCACACACTCCCCACAAAGTGGTTCTGACTCAATAATAACTGATCTGGTGTCTAACAATGACAGGAGGGAGTGCCCTGGAAAATCTTCCCTACCCATTGGGTTGCCTCCCCTGAGCCTGTTAGAAAAGCACTTGGACTCAACTAAAAGCATGTATATATTTATGAACTTATGTGTTATACTACTACTGACCTTGATCTTTTTGATGGCTTTTTATTAGCTCATCTCTTCAGGGATAAAAAGGAGGTGCTTTGAAAGTAACCAGGTACAGTGCAGAGCAAGAGTGAACCCATGCTTAACTTCTGACTTTATGTCTTTATGCCTTCACTGTATACAAAACCTATATGGAGAAATCTGACTTGATGATGCTGTATCATTTAGACATATAAAAGCATATATTGAGGTTAATTAAAGTCCTTGCCTATAAGTTCAATAAATAGAAGTCTCAGTTGTTTAAATGATGATAGAAGAAAGGCAAGATTCAAGGAGAAGCACTGGAGTTTGAAAGTACTAATTGTATAGGAGGTGTCATGGTTTAGGAATGGTACTCCTGAATTTAATGCTCCCACTGAAACCACACTGCCACTTGCTCACTCTCCCCCTCCCCCTCCCCCCCTCAGCAGGCTGGAGAGGAGAATTGAAGGCACGAAAGGTAAAGATCATGGGTTGAGATAACAACAATTTACTGGAAACAGCAATGAGATAAGAAAAACAGCATGTTGATGTTATACTAACAACAGTTTCTGCGAATTCTTCATGTCTTTAGTTTGCTTGGGGACGGGGTGCAGGACCATAATCTTCTAGGTTCTGGACCTCCTGTTGTAGCAGCTTTTGGATCCATAGGCATGTCAGTCAGTTGCATCCCTTGAACACTAGTAATCAATCTTATGAAACATGGGATTAAATGTAGAAAAAAGGTCCTCACTCTGCACTGTTTGCAGCGAATGAATCAACGGGAGACAGACTTTGTCCAGGCAGAGTTCTCTTGTAACTTTATTACTCCATTTCTATATACAGACTCTCTACCAACCCCAGGTCCAAGCTCTCCAGTCAGCAAGATGTTTCCTTATCTCCCCGCATACCACACACCCCCATGTGACTGCTTCCAGACACAGAGAACAACCATGCTTCAAGCGGCTTTCCAGTTTGACCTTGTGATTCTTTTCACACACACACTAATCTTAGCTCTGGCTCGCTCAGGACCACAATATCTGAACATGAAACAGCAGTGTGCCCAGGTGGCCAAGAAGGCCAATGGCATCCTGGCCTATATCAGGAACAGTGTGGCCAGCAGGATCAGGGAAGTGATTCTTCCTCTGTATTCAGTGCTGGTGAGGCCACACCTTGAGTAATGTGTCCAGTTCTGGGCCCCTCATTTCAGGAAGGATATTGAGGTCCTGGAGCAGGTCCAGAGAAGAGCAACAAGGCTGGTGAAGGGACTCGAGCACAAGTCCTATGAGGAGAGGCTGAGGGAACTGGAGTTGTTTAGCCTGGAGAAAAGGAGGTTCAGGGGAGACCTCATCACTCTCTACAACTACCTGAAAGGAGGTTGTAGCCAGGTGGGGGTCGGTCTCTTCTCCCAGGCAACTATCAGTAAGACAAGAGGGCACGATCTTAAGCTGTGCCAGGGGAGGTTTAGGTTGGATATTAGGAAGAAATTTTCTACAGAGAGGATAATCAGACATTGGAATGGGCTGTCCAGGGAAGTGGTGGATTCTCCGTCCCTGGAGGTTTTTAAGATGAGACTGGATGTGGCACTTAGTGCCATGGTCTAGTAACCACGGTGGTAGTGGATCAAGGGTTGGACTTGATGTTCTCAGAGGTCCTTTCCAACATGGCTGATTCTATGATTCCATGATTCTATGATTTTTGCTTTAGTATTTTCTTCTTTTTCTTTTATCATCCAGGTGTCTGGTGTTGTCTGTCCAGCTGCTCCTACAATTAAACAGGGTAAAAATACCAATCCAGCAATAGCACACAAAAGGAAAAACCCTACTTGTTTCCACCATCTCCGAATAAGTCAGACCACCATCCTCCATCTAGCATGGATTTCCAGTTTTGAACTGGCACATGGGCTATTTTGCAGATATTGGAAGCTATTTCCATTACTGCTTCATAGTTATCATCAATCCGTAAACAACAATCTGAGGTGTTAAATTTTCCACACACTCCTCCTTCTGCCAAAAGATAGTCTGAGGCTAATCTGTTTTGGTATATGGCTACCCTACTTTGACGCTGCTGTTCAGCTATCAACTGTAATCCTGTCGCAGTCTGATTTATAACTATTTCAACCACAGCTTGTAACCGTATGATTCAATTAAGCATATAAATGGGCGTACAGTAATCCCACATCCCATCCTGTGCCCATGTTGCTGGTCCATAATATTCAATAATCCTTTCGGGAGGTCATTCTTCCTCTCCCCATTTCTGGGATCCTCCCACTGAGTGTCCTTTAATCCCAGTATAGGGTACTTTCTCTCCAACCGTCCTTTTTTCCTGGTTAAGGGACCCCTAATTCATGTCCACTCTCTAAGGGCAACAGGAAAAACCCAGGCAGGATTATTCCTAAAGTACAACAACCTCTCCAATTTTCTGGTAAAGTTGTATACGCTCCTTTTCCACAAATCCAAAAGAGTCCATTGGGTGCTTCCCAAAAGTCTTTGGAAGTGCTACCAACGTTCTTCCAATATTTTGATATTTCTTTTATTCCAGAAAAGGGGTTCATTTTGGTTTTGTTACCTTTGTAGAGCTTCTGGCTCACATCCCACTCACAATTGGAGTTGCCTTTTACCGACCAATAATCTGTTGGGGCTTGTAGAAAATACTCACTGTGAGTGAAGTTAGTCTTCAGAGTTCTTTTGCATGGAGTTTTCCCAACTGGGCATACAAAATGAACTCCTGTTCTCCGTATACAATCTCTTCCAATCATTATGGAGCTTAATATCCACCCTTCTGGCCGACTTACTTTATTACACAATGAAGTGTAATTCCCCTTTAAGTATTTCTGAAGTATCTAGGCTAAAATCCCTCCAGGGCCATTCCTCTGTCATTAAAGGTCCACCATAAACCCAACAGCAATTTACATTTAGCCATTTAGCAATTTTCTCTGTCAAATCAACAAACAAGTCATTGCCATGTGGCACAGTCCAAACACTTTTCTTTATGTTACTATTTTGTCCAGCAATTACTTTGCTTTTCTTATATATAAATCTGATTTGTCACTGATTGTGTTGCCTAAAATTGGCTCTTTAAGAAACCTCTGACTCAATTAGTGAGTTTTAGCAAGCAGGCATTCTTTTGTTACAATGCGCTGGATGATCACAGCACACTGGGTTCCCTGGGAATCAGTTCTCCAAAGTGCACACAGAGGTGCCTCCACTATAGCTTATACGTCTGTAATACATGATTATTCATTTTTGTTCCCCGCATTCCTATTACATATTTATGACATTTCCCAACACTTATTAGCATATATACATATTGATTCTGAAAAATTCGGTATAAAGAACCGCTCAGAGACTTTGAATCTTTGAGCAGCAAAGGTATTTATTGTCGATGCCAGGAGCAAGCGTGATTCACACCACAAAGAACTTGCTCAAAAGTTTCACACAAAATCAGTGGATTTTATACAATTTTCATATATGATTAAATGCATATTCGTATGATCACAACATCTATCTATACATATTAATAACAGGCGGAGTATAGGCGGAGCTCAGACGGACCTTAGGGCGGTGCTTCTCTTGGCCCTCAATCTCAGTGGGAAATCCACTCTTCCTCCCGTGAGTCTGGGGTCTTATCTTCATTAGCCTGACCTTTCTACCTTTCCATTGTTCTCGACCCGCTCACTGAAGCTTGGGGAAAGCCCTGGCTCCAGGTCTATTCCTCCTGTTCAAATGCCTGCTCAGCTGGTGCTACGAAAAAAATCTAGGAGCCGTAAGCTGGAGTGAGATAAGAAAGGGTTTAATTAGCCAAGGCAATAGATGTTACACGACGCGCGCCGGGCTGTGCCCGGGATGTTACATTTATAACAATATCTGGCCAATCCCAAGTGTGTCCACCCTATAACTTTTGGCCTGGTCCACCCCCTGGCCCGCCTCCTGGAATTGGGTCGGGGGGCTTTTTGGGACCCCCTCTTCATCATCCTTCATCATCTTCGGGGTACAGAGAGCAGAGTCACCCAGTTCCTTGACTCTGTCCTGCGGTTTAGGCCAAGATACAGGCGTTCTCCAAACAAGACAGGCTTGCCTTGACTAAGAGACTAAACATCTTCTACTGGATATGGGAATAGGGTTGATATGGGGGTATGGAATGGGGTGAGAGGATTAAGGAATGTATAAACTAAGGGGTACTACGGGGAGGAGGGAGAAAGGGTTTCTAAAATCTACTTCTATTACCTATAAAACTTATAAGGTAGAAAAATAAAAAAATCATTATGGGCTTAAGGCATCACTTATCTTACTGTATCCTAATTTATTACCTCTAGGCCTATCGTATACTTCTTCTACCATTCTTCTAAGTTTTGGTCCAGTAGGCAGAACAGAACGAGTCTCTAGTAGCACAGACCGATTAGATGTTGGGGGGGGGCTTCTTAGCAGACCCAGATTTCTCAGTTAACTCTTTTGGGCCTAGCTTCTTGTTTCAGTCCCCCCTTTTCTTATGACTTGTGAATTCTTTTGTCAAGTTCCAGAGGGCTTTGATAGATATGCATCACTGCCCACATTATCTGCATCCTTTTGACTATGGTACTCAATCTGTACCACAGCCAAGCATTTA
Organism: Neopelma chrysocephalum; assembly: GCF_003984885.1. Taxonomy (NCBI): domain Eukaryota; kingdom Metazoa; phylum Chordata; class Aves; order Passeriformes; family Pipridae; genus Neopelma; species Neopelma chrysocephalum. The sequence continues at coordinate 227,011 of NW_020925557.1, forward strand.
AGAGGGATAGCAGTAATATGGCGGCTACTAAAACCAATATTGGATGTATCAAATAGTGAAACACTTGTGTTGCTGTAGGGGAATACCCCATAAAGACGTCCCACCAATGATGTTCTCCCACTTTTTCCACTTTAGTTAAGATTGTTTTTATATTTTCAGTGTCATGTTCCACCTGCCAGAGCATTCGCTGAGTCATTCTGTTCACCTCCTGGACCAGTTTCTCTGTATCAGGATGTCTAAGCATTGCTTTAAAAAGATTAATATCCATGCCTATTTGCAATTTCGGCACATCATGATACATTGTATAATCAGCTTCAATCAGTTGCCTAGTAGTCACTGGAACAATATAATCGAAGTCACAGCCTATGATTCGAATAAAATTACACACACAAAAATTAGTACCATTTGCAACTTCATGACAATTGTCTTTGGTAAAGTTAACACAAAAAGTCCTAACACATGCATATCCATTTCCTGCGTAATAGACTTGCGACTGGGTCTTAGCATGGGGAAGCATTTCAAAGGTACATACGCTATCTTCAGTATCTAAGCATAAATCTTCATTCTCTGCCACAGCGTTTTCACAGATATACCCTAATTGTCCCTTAGGAATGCATGTCTCAGTACTGATTGACTGCCATTTGCCCTTGGTGCAATCATAACTTGCCCAAACATTATGGCCTATGGGTCTAACAATAACGTTCTGGTGTATAGGTCCTAATGTCAAGACAGGAAAGATGGTCTTTTCTTTGGCCGCACTGATAGTGAGTACATAAGCTTCAATTTGTTCATGTTGTGAATTGTAAGTGAAGTTCACTAACTGCCACCACGCCTGGTGATTTTTCTCAAATTGTGTAGTGGAACTGTTTCTAGCTATTATTTCTCTTATCTCTTGGGACAGTATTCCTGAAGTTCCTTCACAAAGTATTCCTGCAGCTACAGATTGTACCCATTGTTGAGTTTGGATGCATTGAACAGCAAGTGCAAACCTTTTACTAATGCTGCCAGTATAGTTGGCAAACTTGGTAAAATCCTCTGCAGTGTGGTTAGCTACTAATGTCAACAATCTGACTATCAATGACTGTGTTTCTGCCAAAGTGAGCAAAGATGATCTTAAAGGGACTTTGAGTTTTCCCAAATCAGAAGTGACGGCACTTAGTTTATTCACTAACACTTCTTGGTCTATGGTGTTTAGTACACCTAATCCTGTGTCAAACCATCTGGCTACATCTCTTCAGACTCTGGTATGATGGGATCTGGCTGCCAACCAAGCATTCCAGCCTTTAAGACTCTGCTGAACATAGGGCTGACAATCTTTTTGTATGTGAGATGTTTGCTTGGATGTTTATTCGGACTCTTTTCAGTGAATATGTGTGATCTAACAGTAACTTCTGCTTGTTTGATTGCCTAATTATGTAAGGTCCAGCAAAGGTTAAGTTGTGGATACTTTCACAGCTCAGAAAAGGAGCTGTGGGTGTGTCAGTTGTAAATGGTTTGGAAGTTGTTTTAACAGGTGGCTCAGTAGTGGGGCTTTCTGCAAGCCTAATGATAAACATTTTAGAAGCATCCTTGTCTTTGCTAACCCATGAGCACATAACTGAAACTGATTGATCTAACAGTAGCTTGATATCACACTGGGCTTTGTTTCTCTCATGTTCTTTAGTGCCATCCCACAGGCAAGAAACTGGTCCTTTTCTTTGGAGCCAAACACTATTGCCAGTATTTCCCATGTGACTAAATGTAAGTGACTGGTTTTTCGTGGGTGTTACTATTAGCTTGACTTGTTTCGTCTCATGCATTAACACATTAACACCTTTGCATCCGACCTGTATCTCATCTCCCATTTTTCCTGCTATGGTATCTAATGAACCCTGGGTCTTATTCCAGTCTTGTCATGTATATGACTTGTTGTTATGTAAAACATAAATGGCTAAACTTGGTTTAGGCCTTGAGCCAGTTGAGAGTGGTTCACCGATCCATGGAAGTGATTCTACAATATGTACATTTGACCATGGCCAATTTAAAGTGGGAGCTTGAGATAAGGTTTGTGCTGGTTTAAAAGTTAACCAGCAAGGGAAAATGAACTCAATTCAAAAGAGAGATTTATAAGTCAGAATAACAATTTATTAAAATAATGCAATAAGTACAATTATACAGATAGACAATTGGTTTTAACCCACAAAACCCAAATGTACAACCCAGCACCCTAGGGTATGAACAAGAGTGGTGTACCTTGGCCCACCCCCGAGTCCAAAGCAAAGGGAGAGGGGATAAACCTGCTGGTGGGAGAGCTGCTGCAGTCTGGTCAGAAGTGGTGATTGCAGTCCAGTCGAGGGTGGTGGTCTCAGTCTGGTTGAACGCAGTGGTCTGCAGTATTCCTCTGGATCCCACGAGAGGTGGCAAGGTTCTGAAACTCCCAGTTATATACTCTCCAGTTCAGGCGGGAGTGCTCAGTCCCTCCCTCAGAGTAGGGAATTCCATAAAAGGGTACAGGAACATCTTCCCACCTTGCAGGCCTCTACTGACAACAGTTTTTGGGAAATGGCATGGAGGCTATAGAATACACAGTTTTGGGTTACACCCATCCAGTGATGAATTGGTCCCAGCCGTTCTAACCAGGACAAGGTTATACTTATCGAAAGTCCAAGAATCAGCATTGTGACTTGAGAGAAGGTACTTCTTGTTTGGAGGCCCATGGTTTCGGGTTTCTCAGGAGCTTTCTTGATTGTTCTCTTGACTTGGGAGTAGTGAATCCAAGTCAGTCGTTCTTTTACCTGAACTCCCGTGAAGGTGGTCAGCAACACCTGGAAGGGTCCTTCCCACTTTTCTTGCAGAGGTTTTCCTAAAAGATTCTTAACGTATACCCAATCACGAGGACTGAACGGATGTAGTTTACAATCAGGCTGCTTGGGTTGGTGTTCTAACACCACTGTAGCATTTTTCTGCAGCTATTTCCCTATAGTCATAACATAATCATACACATACTGATTACCGATTTGATCCACAGCTTCACTATTCACAGTTTGCATCATGTAGGGCCTGCTGAACAGAATTTCAAAGGGACTCAGTTTTTCTTTTGATCTCGGCTTGACCCTTAGCCTGATTAAAGCAATAGGTAAAGCTTGGTACCAATGAAAATTCGTTTCTTGACATATTTTAGCAATTTGCTGTTTAATGAGATGATTCATTTTTTCTACTGGCCCACTTGCTTGGGGTCTGTAGGGCGTATGCAATTGCCAATCAATTTTCAGTGCTTTACTTATTAATTTTTCCACTTCTGCACAAAAGTGTGTACCTCTATCTGAAGAGATACCCTTAGGTACTCCAAATCGTGGTATAATTTCATTTAGCAAGACTTTAACCACTTCTCTTGACTTATTTATTCTACATGGGAACGCCTCTGGCCAACCAGAAAATGTGTCAGTCAAAACTAGTAAATAACGGTACCCCCCTTTTCTTGGGAGCTCAGAGAAATCAATTTGCCAAATCTCACCTGGGAAACATCCTCTGTTTATTGCCCCTGGATTGGTTTTAGTTTTTGTGTCTGGATTACTTTTCAGGCAAAGTTCACATTGGGATGTGACTCGCTTTATTGTGGTAAATAAATTTGGTCCTGCTACTCTAGTTTTTAAGTGTTGATAGAGTGGATCCAAACCCCAGTGAGTTTTATCACATTCTGCTTTCACAAATTGCCATATTAATTTTTCTGGTAATACTAATTGACCTGTCTTCAGTTGACCCCATCCGTTGTCTAACAGCTTACCTCCATTTTTATGTATCCATTGATAATCTGTTTCCTGATACTCTACCTGTTGATCTGTGTCTAATCCTTCTGGCACTAAAGTTGCCACTGGTTGTTCAGTGCCTCTTGCAGCTGCTAATTTGGCTTCTGCATCAGCTTTTCTGTTTCCTATTTCTGGGACAGTGTTGCCTTTCAGGTGTCCCCTGCAACACATTATAGCCACCTGTGATGGGAGTTGGACGGCTTCTAACAATCGCAGGATCTCCTCTGCATGTTTAACAGCTTTTCCTAGGGCAGTCAATAGTCCTCGTTCTTTCCAGATTGCTCCATGGGCGTGTACAATGGCGAAGGCATATTTAGAATCAGTCCCGATGTTGATCCGCTTTCCCTTTGCCAGTTCAAGAGCTCGGGTGAGAGCTATTAGTTCTGCTTTCTGGGCTGAAGTCCCTCTAGGTAGAGGGTTTGATTCAATTACCTGTTCTGTTGTGGTTACCGCATAGCCAGCCATCCTTATGCCCTGCTTTACGAAACTGCTACCATCCAAAAACTAGTCATCTGCATCTTGGAGTGGTTCTTCTTTGAGGTCTGGGCGACTGGAGCACACTGCTTCAGTGGTCTCCAAGCAGTAGTGTACAACAGGTACCGCTGAGGTTTTTCCTTCTAGGAATGTAGTTGGGTTGACAATGTTAGTCACCTGAATGGTTACATCATCAGATTCAGCTAGGATTGCCTGGTATTTCAGGAACTGGGAAGGTGACAACCAGTGGTTCCCTTTTTGTTCCAGCACTGCAGATACAGTATGGGACACTAACACAGTCATTTTCTGTCCCACTGTAAGTTTCCTGGCTTCTTCTATGTTTACAACCATCGCTGCAACTGCCCTCAGGCAAGTAGGTCATCCTTTGCTTACCTCATCCAGCTGCTTGGAGAAGTAGGCGACTGCTCTTTTGTGTGGCCCCAGTTGTTGAGCCAGGACCCCTAAAGCCATTCCTTGATGCTCATGCAAGAACAACCGGAAGGGCTTTGTTATATCAGACAAAACCAACACCAGAGCCCTCATGAGCTCTGGCTTCAGTCGGTTGAAGGCTTCATTCACCTCGGGGGTCCAAATTATGTAATCCTTGTTTATTTTCAGCTGGTCATATAAAGGCTTTGCAATTTTTCCATATTGATATATCCATAAACGACACCAACCTGTCATTCCTAAAAAGGTTTGGAGGTCTCACCGTTTCTGGTCTGGATGTCTGGCAGATGGTTTCTTTCCTCCCCGTCCCCAGGGATTGCTGTCCTCCTGACACTTCATATCCCAAGTACATGACTTTCTCCTGGACCAGTTGAGCTTTCTGTTGAGACACTCGATAATCACTTAAACCTAAGAATTTTAAGAGAGATATTGTCCACTGAATGCAGTCCTCTTTTGTTTCAGTTGCTATTAGGACATCATCTACATACTGCAGAAGAACACCATCTCCCAGTGGCTGTTGCCATAGTTCTAGCTCTTTGGCTAGCTCATTACCGATAAGCATGGGGCTATTCTTAAAGCCTTGGGGCAAGACTGTCCATGTAATTTGCATTTTTCTCCCTCTGTTAACAGACTCCCATTCGAAAGCAAAAATCTTTTGGTTTTCCTGTGCTAGGGGTAGACAGAAAAAGGCATCTTTTAAATCTAACAATCAAATCAAATTCTCTCTTAATTTAGTTAAAAGTGTATAAGGATTTACTACTACAGGGTGTATAGTCTTAGCTATTCCATTTACCGCCCTTAAATCTTGAACTAGCCTAAAAGTTCCATTTAGTTTCTTCACTGGGAGAACTGGGGTGTTAAAGTCTGATTCACACTCTATCAAAAGTCCTAATTTCAGAAAGTTTTCAGTTATGGGTTCAATTCCTTTCCTATCTTCTAGCCTTAGTGGATATTGTTTCTTAGCCACTGGCTTAGTTCCTGGTTTTAGTTCTGTTTGAATAGGAGTTGCCCATTTTGACTTACCTGGTATGTCAGTGACCCACACCAGGGGGTATACCTGATTTGTAATTTGGTCAATGTCCTGATTGTTTGGTTTTGGTTCTATACAGCTCACAGCTAAACTCAGAGCTGCTAACAATTGTTCCTTGCTTACTTTGAATTCAATCTTACCTCGTTTAAATTCTATTACAGCTCCCAGGTTTTCTAGTAAGTCTCTGCCCAATAGAGGTTTGGGTGAATTTGGTAAATACAAGAACTGATGCACTCCCATCTGTTTCCCAATTTTAAATTTTAGGGGTTTCAAAAAGAAAGCCTTTTCTGATCGGTCAGTGGCACTAACGACTTCTACATAGTTATCACTTTTAGGTATCAATTCCTGATTTAAAACAGAAAACAGCTCCAGTGTTGATTAAAAAGTCCAATTTTTCTTTTTCTTCCCCTAGCTCAATTGTAACCAGCGGGTCTGCTAGGGATAAACCAGCCGGTCCCCTTCATTGACTATTTTGGTGGACTCTGACAGCCCCTCCTGGTGCTTAATTTGCCAACTTAGGACAATCTCTCTTCCAGTGCCCCTCTTGCATACAATAAGCACATTGATTTTGACCCACCTTTGCTTGTTGGAGGGGCAAACTTCCCCTCCCCCGCATTGTCTGTCCTTGACCACGACCCCTAATATACCATCCTGATGTTGTTGGATTCTGAGTTAAAGCTGCAACCACCACCCTTGTAAGTTTTCTATCTTCCTTTTTTTCTCTGTTGTACACTTTCCAAGCTTCATTCATTAATACCTCTAAATCCTTATTAGTAGGGTGATCTATTTTCTGTAACTTTTTTCTAATGTCAGGATTACTTTATCCCATTAACAAGCCCACGAACTGTTGTTTTCCTTCATCTGATGATGGATCCAGGGTAGTATATTTTCTCATGGCAGCTCTAAGTCTATCTAAAAATGCAGTGGGGGTCTCGTCCCGTCCTTGCCTCACATCATACAAAGCAGCCCAATTCATCGCTTCAGGAATAGCGTTTCGTAATCCCACCTTAACTAAGTTCCTATACTGGTCCAGCAGCTTATAATGGTCTGGGTTGTTTGGGTCCCAATTAGGTTGTTGCAATGGAAAAATTTGATCTATGTCCCCTGTTAAGACTCTCATTGCAATCTGTCCTTCCACATCTTGTCTGGCTGTTTTTATTACAAGTTCTTTTTCCGTTTCTGTCAACTCTGATAACATCAAGTCCATATCTGACCAATCAATATCTTGATTTTTCACAATCAATTCAAATCTCTTAGCTACCTTCTCAGGATTTTCCCTAAAACATTTAACTTCCTCTCTCCAGCTATTCGAGTCACTTGCTGAAAAGGGCTCTTTCACTCGTCTGATTACCTGTGGGTGTTATTACCTGCCGCAGTGGGGCCACCATGTGACTCGTCTCAGTTTTAGCTTTTGCTTTCTGTCCCGCAGTCCGACCACGATATGTGCTACTCACTCCTTCTTCCGGGTCTTCTACGCTCTCTGCTACACTCTCAGAGTCTTCTACATCTAACCCTGACTCCTGCAGGCTGCTTGGTCCTTGCCTAGCCAGTTCTGGTCTCCTAAAATGTGTCGGCTGCAATTCCTGGGGGTCTAAGATACTTTCCTCATCACTATCTCCCCTTCCTAGCTTAAGACACCTCTGATGTATACTACAAGCATCACAGCAATGCTTTCTTGGCTTACTATTTTTCTGATTCTTTTCCAGTGCCAACACAAGGGGATCCTGGGGGGTTACATTAATTCCACAACCTTTCTGCCACTCTGGCTTGTTTCTTAAAGTGAAAAACATATCAGCATACATTACTTCATCCCATTTCTGTTCTCTGCGAAGGAACAACATAAGTTGTAAAATTGTGTTATAATTAATACTCCCTTGAGGAGGCCATTTCTCACCATCATCTAATATATAGAGGGGCCACCAGTTTTGGCAATATTTTAAAAAGGTCTTTTTACTCAGGTTTCCCCTGGGAGTTCCTCCCAGATCTTTCCAGCATTTTAAAATACACCCTATGGGAGTCTTGGCATTTATTTCTTTACTGACTGTGATCCCCATTATGAAGATAGACAATTATATCTACAATATCTTGCCAATCACAATTATTATACTGCCAAATAATATCCACTCTTCCAATCCAAGCACTACTTTTCAATAGAAACCTCCTAAATTCACTAATTTTACAACTGACCTGCACCAATACAAAAATCCACAAGATGTCACCCTTCGACCACAAATATACCTGACTCTCACAATTAGCCTGTATATCCACATAAATCCACAAAATCTAAAAAAAAAAAAAAATACACTTTCTCTGATGAATCTGAACATCTCAAAAGAAACACGTCTATGAGTTCGCCAACAGTAATATCTGGCACACCGAGTTTCCTCCGAAGTCTGATTAGCTCCACATCTAATACAATATAAATTCAAAGTCCAATCTAACCTTATCTCTTGGGTGGACTGGGGTCCAAGAATATATTTCAAACAATTATTACATAAAGCATGCACATACAACTAACAATTACAAAATGGACAGATTCTAATTTTGGGTTTCAGACTATGTGGTGTATTCACAGTCAACGTCTCAGACCCCCTACCCATAAAATCTTGACAAGATGTTTCTATGACTGGTGCAGAAGGAACAGACACTTCAGAAGCTCGATTTTGCTTCCAACACAAAACAAGAAAACACAAAATTATCAAAGCAACATAAAACAAACTAAATACTATGACAACTGCCACTTTCCAAGAGTACATAATAGACGCGTCAGAGCACAAACAAAAGAACAACCAAAAGGAAACTTAGATACCTTGTTTCCCTCAAAATAAACAATATTTGGCCAAATACAAACAAAATTGGAACATACCAGCCCAAAGGGGATATTCCCCAGGAAGAGCGTCCTCTCCTGTACCCTGCGAGACTGCATCCCATCTTTGTCTTATGGGAATCCAAAACCAAAATGGACAAAACCAAACATAAATACCTTTTATCAATAGGCAGTATTCTTGTCCAGCCCCCCACAGGAAGCCACAGAAGCAGGGAGCCCCTTGAGGTGAAAAGACTCACCGAGGGCGCCCTAGGCGGTCCCCGACCTCTGAGGATTCTGCAGCCAGGTGGAGAAGCTGTTCTGCCGCGGTCGCCAAAATGATTCCGAAAAATCCGGTATAAAGAACTGCTCAGAGACTTTGAATCTTTGAGCAGCAAAGGTATTTATTGTTGACGCCGGGAGCAAGCGTGGTTCGCACCACAAAGAACTTGCTCAAAAGTTTCACACAAAATCAGTGGTTTTTATACAATTTTCATATATGATTAAATGCATATTCATATGATTACAACATCTATCTATACATTGTGGTATATTAATATAATATAATAAAACACGACCCAGCAGATCAGATGGCAAGCAGTCAAATCTTTTATTTAAAGGAGAATGCCCCTTTATATACCCTTTGGGGAGCATGTGATTCACCTACACCCAATCACAGTAAAACACATATTGCCCGTGTGTCAGTGTACTTCTGCTGCAAAAACTATTAGTTCTTGTTACATCTCTAAACCACACCTTGACAACTTCCCCACTATGCCAGACAGCTTTCCTGAAGCATGCTACATCCCCAACCTGGTGGTGAGATGTCTGGGTAAGGGCTGTAAGCAATTTCTGGGTTTTCACAGGTCTGACAGGAGGGGTCAGCATCTGAAAGACATGCACTTACACTGGCACAGAAACACCTACCATTTTATGAAACTGAAATTGTTAGAAAGAACACTATGATAGAGGTGTGATATTTAAACTTGCTATTCTCATCTTATTTTTGCATTAAGAAGCAGAGAAACAGACTGAAAGAAATAGGACTAGAAAGAAGGTGTGTGCTTTCATGGTTTGTTGCAGAAAAAAGAGGAAGTGTGGTTGGCTGTTATCAGTATATTGTAAGCATTAATGAGGAACAGAGGAGATTTGCACAATATAATAATCCTATGATACAATAAATAGATTCCTGTTGTTTTTACAACCAAAACTAATTGGACTGGATGCTTTATATTTGCCTTTCACATAATAAAAAAGTGCCTAGAAGCAGGCGATGAACTAGTTTCTTATTATTAACCAGTTCCTATAAGAATTGAGAAACATGACTATGGGGTATCCTCTTGCACCTCTCCTTGGAAACAGATACTCTCAAATACCTTGCTGAAGTGCCTGTATACCAATGCACAAAGTATGGGAAACAACCAGGAATATTTAGAGAACTGTGTGCAGTCACAAGGCTTTGATCTCATTGAGATTAAGAGACATGGTGGGAGAGCTTGCATGACTGGAACGCCCCAATTTTGCATAACCTTGGCCAAAGGCATCTCCTGTTCTATGCCGGTTCTATTTCCCACTGTTTCTCCCATTTATGTGCACTTTAAGCCAATCAGACCACGCACTCTGGAAGAGCAAAAAATGCTGCACCAAGGGAGGGACTTGAACCCACCCTTATAATTTATACTGAATCTGCTCAGGGAATTTTAACACTTACCCTTTGGCTCCTCCCTGCTCCAAAGATCCCAAGTGAACCCACCTGGTGCTGGCAGTTGGATGTTTGGAGAAGAGAGATCCCAAAAGTGGTGGCCTAGGGTCCCATCCTCTTTGCCAAACAGTTAAGGGAAACTTCCCTGTCTGATCATTCAGGAGCCACTCTGAGAGTCACACACCACCCAAGACTTAAACTGCTGGGACTGAAGTCCCTTCACAGCAAGCAGTTCCAGTGAACTGACGGGTGCCCCACTTGACTCCCTACACATGCGACACACAGTCAGACAAGTTTCCCTTACCAGTTCGACCCTAGGTTTCCCATAGCAGAATCTCAGACATCTGGTTCCTTAAAGTATTTTAATCATGGTGCAGCTCAAGCTGGGTGCCTCCAGGGAGGATCCTCAAACAAAGAAATCCCTGGTCTTTTATACCTTTATAGTCTATGCACCCGTGTCACCAAAAACCAGGAAATAAGCTCTCCAACCAGTTTGTTAGGTTAGAAAGCCAACATTACTTTATTGCAGTGCTGGGCACACAGGGATCTGTCCACCTAACATGCATGTCCAGCAGTCTAACAGACCAGGTTATATTCATGAAACTGTGAGAAATATCTCTGATTAACATTTCAGAGAAGGCCAAATAAAGTGAAACAAAGAACTTTATTAACAGCGCGCTGGGTGCGTCGAATTCGTGACCAGATTCAAGCACACCTGAATGGGAGGGATGAGCCTTTTTAAGGTCTCTTGATTTACATAGTCACTCCCTCACTCCTCCCATGCCAGGCCTTGCTCTTTTCTTCCTTAAAAGGTGATCTTTGCCTTTTGGTGCAGTTCATTGGTTGTTCCCATCCACCTATCAGGTTGTTTCCCTGCCCCTGGCCGCATGGTCCCTTGTCAGTGAGCCCCAAATCGGTCCTACTGCCTTACATGCTTTCCGATCCGCCTCCATACTACAACAGTAAGCAGAACAGTAAGCAAAACAGTAAGAACAACAAGAACAGTAAGCAAAACAGTGAACAGAACAACAAGCAACCCACCAGCTCCTGACCACAAAATGGCTCTTCAATCTCTCCAAACAAAATGACCTCCAGGTATCTCAACACGAGGTAACCATGGAAATCCCTGCTTGTAATAAAACCGCCTTAATTATTTCCCACAAAACTAATACATATCCATTTGTATTGGGTTTGTGTGGCCAGGTTTTGGTAGCGGGGGGGGCTACAGGGGTGGTTTCTGTGAGAAGCTCCCCCCATGTCCAGTAGAGCCAATGCCAACCAGCTCCAGGACAGACCCGCCGCTGGTCAAGGCTCATCCAATCAGGAATGATAGTACTGCCTCTGGGATAACATATTCAAGAAAGGGAATGTTATAGTTTCTTTTTCTTTTTCATTAGCTTCTGGTGAATTTTTTCACACCAACCACTTCACTGAGGTGGAGTGAGTTTTCAGGTTTTAGTGTTTGCTCGGCTTGGACCTTAATGAGTGTCCTACTGAAATGCTAATTACTTCTCTCTGCAAGAAGCAGAACTATTTTGTTTTCCTCTCCCCAAGATAAGGGGGAAAGGTAGATTTTTGCTGTGTGGTTTTGGCCGATGTGGCAGTTGCAGAAAGAGAGGGAAGGTGGGAGGTGCTTGGTTTTTGGGGGTTGTTTTGCCTTTTTTTGGCTTTTTTGGGAGGCGCGTGGGATGGAGGCTGGAGGGGTCCAGCTGGGTTTTTGGTGGTCCAGTGGAGGTCATCGGGAGGAGAGTCCTTGCCGGCACTTGGCTTTTCCCCCTCCTTTTCCCCTGTGTTGGCAGCAGCTTACTCCCATCGGCAAAGAAAGAGGGTCCTGGCCAGAGCCTGCCTTCAACAACATGAGTCCACAGGAGTAGAACACCCTTCCCCCTTTTTTCCCTTCCCATGCTGTCAGTGGCCTGCGCCTCCTCCGGAGGGGAGCTCTGGTTAGTTCTCCGATGAGAGTCCCAGCGGTGCTTGTGGTAGGGGGTTGCACACCACCTCTGCTGGCAGGGAGACTGCCAGTATCTTGTGAGTTTTCCCTTTTTTCTGGGTCTCCCTGCTCTTCGCTGGATGGACTGACATCCCTGTCCCTTGCCAGCTGCCATCCCCATGGCCGAGGGGTGGAGGCCCACCCTGGGGTCTTGAACCAGCTGCCGGAGTTGAGATCCGCCATTTGCCATGTGGGGTCCGTATCCAGCGCCCCCTGCCGACCATCAGAGAGCAACTGCACCCCTGCTCCTCCAGAGGCCAAACAACGCCCACTGCCGACCATCGGAGAGCAACTGCAGCCACCCACCTCCCTAGGCACCAGTGCCCCCTGCTGGATGTGATTATAACTGCGTCAAAAGGCAAAAAAATTTGTTTTCAGTGGAAGTTGGGTTACAGGATTGTTGCTTTGTTTTTTTTGTTGTGTTACCTACATGTATTCTTTAGTAAATAGAAGTAATTTTCCTTCTTCCACACCTTTGGACTGAAGCCTCTTAATTTTGAAATTATAATTACTCAAAGGGAGGAGCTTGGTTGTTTTTTGCCATATCCCGCCCTCCTAATGAAACATTTCTGTCTTGTTAAACTGAGACAGGGGAAAAAAAGTTATTGGGCAGATGAAAATTGCAGCCAGAGAAGAGTGGAGTGAGAACATGTGAATAACCCTGCAGACACCAAGGAGGAGGTGCTTCGGGTGCCGGATTTGAGGTTCCCCTGCAGCCTGTGGTGAAGACCATGGTGAAGCAAGCTGCCCCCCTGCAGCCCATGAAGGACCACAGGACTGCAGAGATCCACCTTCAGCCCATAGACGAGCCCACACCAGAGCAGGTGGATGCCCAAAGGAGGCTGTGACCCCATGGGAGGCCCATGCTGGAGCAGGGACCTGCTGACCTGTGGAGAGAGGAGCCCACGCTGGAGCAGGTTTTCCTGGTAGTGATGGCAGAAAGGCACAAAAAGAGTTAATGCTGGTACACCTTGCCCTGCTGATCCAGGAGAAGGTAATTGCTTAAAGATATTTTTTCTGCCTGCCTCGCTAGAAGAACATTGTAGGAATACTGGTTAATGTCTTGTTCTGTTCTGTTTACTGGACCAAAGTCTCAATACTAGGGAATGGACCACAAGGTAATAAATGTGGTAAACTAGATGTTTTAAGTAGATATAGGGGGGTCCCAGAGCCAGGATTTTGCAAGCTTGGGGAATCTAGGTCACCTAACAAAGAAAGTTGAAAAGTTCATCTTGATGAAGACAAGCGTGGCAACCACCAGGGGATGAAGGCTCAAGTAGGAGACCACCCTAGTAAAGAACTATGCATGTGCCAAAGAAAATTCTGGAAAGTTTCCACCCAGAGACCAGCCTACTTATTAATATGTATGTTAGAAGGTGTAACCGTGTATCTAAAGTGTATAAAATGGCTTGGTTTTGCACTTTCAAGCTGAGCAAGTTTTGTGTGGTGCGAACCACCTTGCTCCTAACGTTGCAATAAACAAATACCTTGCTGCTTCAAGATGCAAAGTCTCTGAGCAGTTCTCTCATTCCAAGGTTTTTCAGCATCAATTTGGTGAGCAGGCAGGAGTTTCTCCACCTAGCTGCAGAATCCGTCAGAGCTCGGGACCCCCTGGATGTGCCCTGCATAAGTTTTACTCGGAGGGGCTCCCCTCTTCGGCGGCTTACTACGGGGTGGACAAGGACTCACTGCCTATTGATAAAAGGTATTTGTATCTTACTTGGTTCTTGGTTCTTGCTTGGTCTTGGACTTCCCATAAGATGGTGAAGGATGCTTCCCGCAGGGTGCTGTGTGAAACTCCTGAAGTTGGTACTCGGGTGATATTTTGATAAGGTGAGGACCAGTCCCTTGTTTTGTATGATTGTATTTTTGATATTGGTTCCCTTAAGTTCATGATCACCCCATGAACTGGGGTTTGGGCACCATTATTGTATTGATAGCCTTGTGTGTGTTTATTGTCATTTTGTGGTGTTTTGTTTGTTTCCGGAAGTTATTGTGTACCTGATATACCTTGCTTACGTTAAAACATCCAGGAGCACATTGTTAAAGGTACTATCATGCTAAGAATATTACTGTATGGGAGGAAGTGCTGAGCAGTTAACTATAAGCATACCGCATCAAATAAGACCTAGAATTAAGATCTGTTCCTTTTGTAACTGTTGGCTATATGTCCGAGCTTCGTTCTGGAAGAACTCAAGAGATAAGATTGAGTGTATACAGTGCGGACTTAATCAAACGTTGGAAAATATCTGGTGGGCAAAATATTATTGTTAATATACAGATCCACCCTTACTTGTTATAGAACTCTGACACATTTTGTGGAAAAGGGCGACATCTAGTGGATCTCATGAAGTTTTTTCAGATATTCCGGAAGATCTTAAGATTCCAGAGAGAACAAGAAGATCAGAAAGAAGTAATTAAGGAAATTGAAAAATTCCAAATTAAATAGGAGAACAGGGATTTGATCAAGAAATCATACAAAGTATTAGGAATTGGGAATTTTTAAATGAAACTGTGAAACAGCAGGAGGAGAGACAAGAAAGGCAGAGATACAAAATAATTAAGGAACTAGAGAAATTTCAAACCAGGTTAGCACAAAAAATAAGAAAACAGGGGTTTGATTGGGAAGTAATTCAGGATTTTGAGGGGAGTTATAGAACAGCTTTGGTGGGCACCTGGCATTCAACCAGGGTCAACCCAGTACACCATTACATATTCATTACATTTCTGGAATACATACATATATGCTAAACACTTACGGGGACTTATTTGGATATGAGTAGGGGTCTTTTGAGGGTCTGTGGTGGTCATTTGGGGAACATCCTATTCCCCAAATTATCCTTTTATGGTCCCGGGTCTTCTAATTAAACTCTTCTCCTTGAAAGTACCTCAACTATATGGTCAGGTCAAGATGTACTTTTCTTATCATCTTTGCTCAGGCACCCTGTCTTTTGTTCTCAAAACTAAGATATCTACTAGTACTTATTAATCACTGGCATGGGTAAATATAGGGATTAAGCACTATCTGGCACAAGACTATTAGTCACTGATGTAGGGAGTTAGCATTATCTATTACAAGATGACATTAATCTCTGACATAGGTACTAAGCACTATCTGGTACAAGGCTAGTCATTATTCACTGATATAGGGATCAAACACTATTTTGTTAAAAAAAGAATTTCCAACATCTTCCCCCCACCGCTGCATGAATTATTTTTTAAAGAAATATAACTTGTTTGGTAACAAATCCCCCCTTTGAGACTTTAATATCATTTCTTTTAAGTCTCATATTGAATCCGAAAAATCGGGTATAAAGAACTGCCCAGAGAGCTTTGATCTTTGGAGCAGCAAAGGTATTTATTAGCAGCGCTGGGAGCAAGCCAGCTATTGCTGGAAAAACTTGCTCGAAGGTTTCACACAAAATCAACAGTTTTTATACAATTTTCAGATGTGATTAAATGCATATTCAAGTGATTACAACATCTATTCATACATATTGATAACAGGCGGAGTATAGGTGGAGCTCAGACGGAGCTTGGGGCAGCGCTTCTCTTGGCCCCCAATTCTGGGGGTACTTCCTGTCTTCCTCCCGTGGGGAGGGGGCTTATTCTCATCTTCCTCAGTTTGACCCTTCTTCCTTTCCATTGCTCTTGACCCGCTCACTCAAGCTTGGAGAAAGCCCTGACTCCTGGCCTATTTCTCCTATTCAAATGTCTACTTTATCTTACTGCGTCCTAACTTATTGCCTCTAGGTCTATTACATGTACCTCTAACATTCTGTTAAGCTTTGGTCCAGTAGGTAGAACAGAACAAGCACAGATCATTTTGGATGTAAGTAACTTGTTAGCAGGCCCAAGTTTCTTAGTTAACTCTTTGGGCCTACCCTCCTGTTTCAATATCCACTTATTATACCAATCTAGTCTACACAGTGGTGAGTATTGTATTAGGTAACAAGCAATTAAGATTATGAATACTAACATCACAATAAGTACAAAAAGTTGTTTTAACCATCCTAAGTTGGGGAACCACGAAGTCAGCCTAGAGAAATCTAGTCCTTCTCTCTGTAACACTTGTGGCCAGTTTCTTTAGTTGTCATACCTTCTTTTCTATTAGTTGGGAGTTATCGGAAAGATTGAAGCAACACATCCCTTTAACTTCTTCACATTCATGATTATGTCTTAACAATGGGTAGTCTATTGCTGCTTGATTTTCAAGGGTAGCTCCTCTGATTTGTGTAATTTCTGCACCCAGGGCTGTTAAAGCTTGTGAAGTATAATTTATATCTTTAACTAAAACACACGACTCTCTTTATGGTGTGATAGTTCATAGCTACTGTGACTCCAGGTGTTAAAAGGGCAGCAGCAACCATTTCACTCTCATTATATAGGGTAACTGGAGAATCACAATCCTCTGGCAATTGGTGAGCTGAGAGCTTCTCTCTTTTATGCTCCAAATCCTTTTTGTTAAATAGCACAGGACCCTCCAGAAATATTAACTGGAACAGATGAGTAGGCCAGTTGCCTACACAGCAAAAACCATTCTATAGGTAACTTAGAATGCTCCCAGGCATTAGAAATTCATTCCGTGCTATTACATTTCAAGGGGGGTTGTAGCTGTGTTAGATTTTCACATTTAGAGGAGCAATTGACAAATGTTACTCATTGATTAGCTGGGAAGGTCCGTTTCCCTCTCACTTTTAGCACACCCCTTTCTTTTAGTTTTGTTATTGTTGCCATTGCATAGAGACTTTTATATGATAGCTCCATTTCAAAGCTTCATAACATGGTGAAATTTTTCAGTACTTCTAAAGGAGTTGGAAATCCCACCAAACAGGAGCTATACATTGATCCTACTGAATCTCCTGCACTTATGCAGAAGGAGGGTGAATTCATCACTTCCCTTGCCAATAACTCCCAGATGTTTCTTTCTTCCTCCCATTGACTTAACATGGGTTAAAGACTGCCTGCATTAACCCTTGTTATTCCAGTCCATAAAACCATAATCAACAAAATTAACATTTGGCTAACTTGAAGTGCATTGGTCCTGTGGCTTTGTCGGTCCATTCTGGTGCTGGCAATAGCTTGATTCTGCTATAATGGATCAAAGAATCTACTCCTTGCACCTTCACAGCAATATTGCCTGTTAGCAGCACTTGATATGGTCCCTTTCTACCTTTCTCTGAGAGGTTCTTCAATTCAGGTTTTGATGTATACTCAGTCTCCAGGTTGGTATTGATGGGCGGTGACATCCAGCGTCGTGGGTACTGCCAGCGCAACGCATCTGTGGAGAGAAGGCAACACCTTCCCTAGGGACTTAACGTATTCTGTTAGACCTTGATCCCCACTAATTTGTATATTCCCTTTGCTTTCTGTAACCTGACAGGGTTGCCTGTACAGTATTTCCTATGGGCTTACCTTTTCCTTGGATGTAGGTCTAACTCATACCCTCAATAAGGCGAAAGGAAGGGCATCTGGCCATTTTAAATATGATTCCTGGCAAATCTTGCCAATTCGTTTATGCTCTGGTTGATTCTTTCTACTTTCCCACTCAACTGAGGTCTCCATAGAGCGTACAAGTCCCATTTCACCCCTAACGTTTTAGCTGGGCTTTGCACTATTTCAGCAATAAAGTGTGAACCTCTATCTGATGACATTCCCACTGGCACTCCAAACCTCAGGATAATTTCCTTTAGCAAAACCTTTACCACCTCTCTAGTTTTGTTGGTGTGACAAGGAAAAGCTTCTGGCCATCCTGAAAAAGTATCTACCAGTACCAATAAATACCTGTACCCATTTTGCTGTGGAAGCTCTGCAAAGTCTATTTGCCAATAATATCCTGGACAATTTCCTTTCTTAACAGTCACAGGTGTAGGTCCTCTAATTTGATGCGTATTATTCTTTAAACAGGTTTGACACTTTTTAACAATGCTTTTTATGATACCAGTCATTCGTACACTCAAAACTTGAGGCTTCAATGCTTCTACTATAGACTTTATTCCCCAGTGAGTTACGTTATGTTGTTCCTCTGCAATTTTCCTCATAAGGTGTTGGAATCTGTTTGTTGGGTGTAATTCACCATCCTTCAGGACTCTTTTCAGCATCTAACAATTTTGCCAATTTCTCTTCTTCAACCTGATAATCGGCAGCCTCCTTGTTCAAATGCCAGTATTTTTCGGGAAAGACTAACAGGATGTCCTCACTGGGGGCCACTTTGTCAACCAGGTGATTTCCAATATTCACTGGGGTGTCTCCAAATTGATGAGCTTTATAATGAATTATTGCCACCTTTTGAGGTAGTTTCACCCCCTCTAACAATCTCTGTATTATTTGTCCATGTTTCACGGGGTATTCCTGAGAGGTTAACAGTCCTCTTTCTTTCCAAATGGCTCCATGGGCATGGAATACTCCAAAAGCAAATTTCGAGTCAGTCCATATATTTACAGTCTTATCCCATGAGAGCTCTAATGCTCTCATCAATGCAATCAATTCTGCTATCTGAGCTGATATGTTGGCAGTTAGAGCTTTGGCTTCTATCATCTCATGCTGAAGTTCCATTTTTCACAAAGCTGCTTCCCAATCCACTTGTTCCAAGGGAGTGTCCTGTAGTTGTTTCGACTGGAGTACACCTGTTCAATGGTTCACGAACCAGTTCCCCTCATTCTGGGTCAGCTGTTAAGAAAATTGCTGGATTCAGAAGGTTAGTTATGTTTAACTCCACATCATCTTATTCTAACAATACTGCCTGGTATTTTAACATCCTGCTTGGTGATAACCAGTGTCCTCCTTTTTGTTCCAACAGTGGTGTAACTGTACAGGGCACAAAAACAGTCAATTGCTGTCCCAGGGTTAATTTTCTTGCTTCCAGGATTAGGAAGACTGTTGCCGCTACTGCCCTAAGGCAGAATGGCCATCCTTTGCTGTCATCATCACATTGTTTAGAAAAGTATGCAAAAGGTCTCTTCCAGGATCCCAGTCATTGTGCCAATACCCCCAATGCCAAATGGAATCTTTCATGCACAAACAGCTCAAAAGGTTTTTTAAGTCTGGTAGTCCCAATGCAGGAGCAGTCAATTAAAGCATGTTTTAATTCCTGAAAGGCTTTCCTGCATTCAAGACTCCAGATGAGAACTTTGTCCTTTCCATTAACTGCCTCCTATGGAGGTTTAGCAATCAACCCGAAGTTGATAATCCATAAGCGACACCACCCAACCATTCCTAGAAATGCTCTCAGTTCTCTTTTAGAAAGGGGCTTGGGAGTTTGACAGATAGCCTTTTCTTTCCTGGCACAGACTCCTTTGTCCTTGTGAAACAATAAATCCCAAACTAGCAAGGGTGATACTGTTGTAGATGTTTGCTACCGGACGCCTGATCAGGAGGGAGGAAGTAGATGAGGCCTTTTCCAGACAACTGGAAGTAGCCTCACAGTGTCAGGCCCTGGTTCTTGTAGGGGACTTGAACTACCCTGACATCTGCTGGAGGAACAACACAGTGAAGCATAAACAACCCAGGAGGTTCCTGGAAAGCACTGATGATAAATTTCTGATACAGGTGGTGAAGGGGACAACGAGGAAAGGTGTGCTGTTGGACCTTATACTAACTAACAAGGAAAGTCTGGTTGTAGATGTGAAGGTTGGGGGGCAACCTTGGCTACAGTGACCATAAGATCATGGAGTTCAGTATCCTTCAAGGAATTAGCAGGGCAATGAGTAAGATTGCAACCCTGGACTTCAGGAGAGCTAACTGGTGTCTTCAGAGACATTCTTGGAAGAATCCCATGGCAACATGCCCTAGAGGGAAGAGGGGTCCAAGACAGCTGGTCAATATTCAAGGATCACTTCTCCAGGCTCAAGAACGGTGCATCCCCACGGGCAAGAAAGTGAGCAAAAGGGGCAGGAGACCTATATGGATGAACATGGAATTCCTGTCAAAACTCAGACATAAGCAGGAGATACACACAAGGTGGAAGCAGGGACAGGAAACCTGGGATGAATATAGGGATATTGTCAGAGTATGAAGAAATGCAATGAGGAAGACCAGGACCCATTTGAAATTAAACGTGACTAACAATGTAAAGGATAAAAAGAAGGGCTTCTTCAGATACATCAATACATCAGTGAATACTAGGGAAAATGTGGGGCTGTTACTGAATGGAACAGGGACCCATGCAAGAGAGGTTGCAGAGAAGGTTGAGATACTGAACTCCTTCTTTGCTTCAATCTTCACTGAAAAGACCAGCACTGACCCGGGAGACCAGGGAGAAGGTCTGGAAAAAGGAACACTTAACCTTTGTTGAGGAGCATTGGGTTAGAGACAATTTAGTCAAACCTGACACCCACAGGTCCATAGGTCCTGATGGGGGGGACACACAAATGTTGAGGGAACCAGCAGACATCATTGCTAGACCACTCTCAATCATCTTTGAAAGGTCATAGCAGTCAGGAGAGGTGCCTGAGAACTGAAAGAAAGTACCCCAGTCTTCCAAAAGGGCAAGAAGGACCACCCAGGGAACTACCATCCAGTCAACCTCACCTCAGTCCCTGGAAAGGGTTCATCCTGGAGACCATCTCTAAGCACATGGAAGACAAGAAGGTGATCAGGAGTAGTCAGCATGGATTCACCAAAGGGAAATCATACTTAACCAACCTGATTGCCTTCTATGATGGGACAACTGGTTGGATAGATAAGGGGAGAGCAGTGGATATTGTCTACTTGGACTTCAACAAGGCTTTTGACACTGTCTCCCATGATATCCTCATAGGTAAGCTCAGGAAGTGCAGGCTGGACGAGTGGACAGTGAGGTGGATTGATAACTGGCTGAATGGCAGGTCTCAGAGGGTTCTGATCAGTGGCACAGAGTCCAGTTGGAGGCCTGCCACTAGTGGTGTCCCCCAAGGTTCAATACTGGGCCCAGTATTGTTTAACTTGTTCATCAACGACTTGGATGAAGGGGTAGATGCCTCCTCAGAAAGTTCGCTGATAACACAAAGCCGAGGGGAGTAACCAATACCCCAGAGGGCTGTGCAGCCCTTCAGAAGGACCTCAACAGGTTGGAGAGATGGGCAGAGAAGAACTGTCTGAAGTTCAATGAAGGCAAATGCAAGGTCCTGCACCTGGGGAAGAATAGCCCCAGGCACCAGTAGAGGCTGGGGACTGACCTGCTGGAAAGCATCTCTGCAGAGAAGGACCTGGGGGTCCTGGTGGACAACAAGCTGTCTGTGAGTCAGCAGTGTACCCTTGTGGCCAAGAAGGCCAATGGTATCTTGGGCTGCATTAAGAAGATGATCCTCCCCCTCTACTCAGCCCTGGTGAGGCCTCACCTGGAGTTCTGTATCCTTTTCTAGGCTCCTCAGTACAAGATAGACATGGAGCTCCTGGAGCGGGTCCAGTGGAGGGTGAAAGAGATGATTCCTCTTATGAGGAAAGGCTGAGGGAGCTGGGCCTATTTAGCCTCGAAAAGAGACAACTAAGAGGGAATCTCATCAATGTCTATGAGTATCCGAAGGAAGGGTGTCAAGAGGATGGAGCCAGGCTCTCCTCCATGGGGCCAAGATATAGGATGAGAGGCAACAAACAGAAACTGGAACACAAGAAGTTCCACCTGAACACGAGGAAGAACTTTACTGTGTGGGTGACTGAGCACTGGAACAGGTTGCCCAGAAAGGTTGTGGAGTCTCCTTCTCTGGAGATATTCAAAAGCCATCTGAACACAATCCTGAGTAATGTGCTCTAAGGGACTCTACTTGATCAGGAAGGTTGGACTAGATGACCTCCAGTGGTCCCTTCCAACCTTACTGATTCTGTGATTTCTCACTCAAATTTCCTGTTTTCTGTTCAGTTGTGCCTGTTTGGATTTGTTACACTGCCAAGTAGTGTCATCCAAGCATCCCATTGCACAGTCTGGACACAAACGCTGCTGTGGCAGGCAACAATCCCATAGAGGCTAACACTCTCCTCCCTAGTTCAGCTTTCTGTGTTTCATAGGAAAGCTGGTCCAGCAAACACATAGAAGCAGATCAATGCAAATAACCTTGAAAAGGTGTTCAAGCATACATGAGGTATTATTACTCCAAATCCAATACAAAGACAAGCTGACCTAACTGTCCCAGCAAGTCAGTGGCACAGTGAGACTGTGATTCCTAATGTGTATAGCCCCAACCACTGGGGAAGAGGCAGTTGTCTTCTCCTGATTCAGTGCTGCAAAGGGTGACTTTCTCCCTTTGCCTTTTAACTACAGAGATACACTAGTCAGTCAGTTTTATCTTTTTCATCTACTCTTCCTGATACTGTTTTCATCCCACCTGTAATTTGCTATCTACCTTTAAATGACTAACTTTTCTGGTTTAAGATAGAGCATTTTGGAGTCAGAGGTAAAAATACATGTTAAGCTTTTAATGTATTTTACCAACGAAAAGTTACTATGACAGAAGTTTACAGCAAGCCTCTCAAAGCTTACTATTCATAGATGATTAGTCATGTTCTGTACTATAATTTGATATCTGGAATGGGACTTATAAATTTACAGGCATTTTTAATGCCCTGCACAATGTCAGAGATTACCAGTTTCCCACAAATGAACTTTTCTCCCTCTGTTTAAAAGGATTTCATGGAAAAAACAATGCAAATATCTCTATTCAAGAGCTGTTTCTGCCGATTCAAAGAACCAAGTGCTGATCCCACTTCACCAGCTACAGAAACTGCAGAATCACAGGACTTCCTTAGAAACTCTTCCAGACTGAATCGGCCATGATCTGAAAATTGCTGGAGATTGGGAGAGTGCTCAGAGGAAATATCACTACACACTTGTCCTGCAGTTCACCAGAGAGCTGCTGACAAGTGCTATTTAGACACTGCAGTTACTGGGCTAGCTGAACTTTTGATCTGACCTGGAACACATTTTTTTTCCTTACGTTATCTTGTAAAAAACCAATAAGGTAATACAAAATTTTTTAAGAATTAAGAAAAATAAAAAGCAAGGTTATGAACATCAATTTCCCTCTACCTCTGTAATACCACAAATGTGACACACCTCTGCTCCAGCTCCCTGGTGTCACAGACATTGGTGTGTACCCAGGACAGAAATACCTGCACCTTGACTCTCCTGCTTGGACAGGTCTCCACACGCACCCCTTCTGCTCCTCCACATGCACATCTGACCGGCCCACACAACCAGGCTTTTCAAATTGGCCTTACACCATGCCACAGGTACTGAATGCAATTTTAGACCTCAAAATATTGTGAGGAAATCTTTGGAGGGTGAGAGAAAGCTATAGCACAGTAAACTCAACTCATTGGGAGACTCCACTCCTTCTGAAGTGGGCACAAAAATCAGTCTGAGAAAAATTTTAAATTTGGTTTAGTTAAATACAAACAGATTGTCATTTGGGGAAACAATACCCACAAAACCAGTTACTGTTTAACAGCCATACTCTAATTGCAGAGTGGTTACTAAAAGTGGGTAAAATTAGAGGAAACTGAGAAGTTATATTCACATCCTAACAGAAGTCATAACGGTACAGAAATTATAGGGTAAAATGCAGCTGCTACTCCCTGGATGGAATGCAGTTGGCATGCTCAAAACCTATTCCACAATGATTCCCCTACACATGATCTGCAACCATAAGCACCTGCTAAGGGGGATGGAACAGAGGATGTGGAAACACCGCATCCAGACTGTTGAAATCCCTTCAGGGAGGGGAACTCAATAGTACTTTGCAGTTGATAACCTACATAGCACCTGTCAACCACGGGAGAGAGGAGATGTCTTGCTGCTGAGCCAGCAACTGTGGCGAAATCACTCTCCTCAGATGAACTTGGTTCATTAAAGCCTAATTGCAATATTAACGCACACCTCCATCCCAAAGTTACCCATCTCCAAGGTATGACCACCCAGCACTGGGCATGTGCTCTATATTTTTTTGACTGAATCTTTAAAAGTGAAGCAAGAGAATTTTACACCAATCAGTAACAAAAGTATTTATGGCTAAAGTCACTCAAGCTCCACCTAAACATAAAGAAATAGTATAAAAGTAAGTTGAGAATGGGAAAAAGTTAGGGAAGACTCCATTGTAACTGCTGAGGTCAGTCAACAGCCTGAACCTGTCTTCTCCCCCATAGGGATGCCTTATTGGGTAAGAACCACACTCTATGCATGCTGAATACTTTTATTGGGGATTAGAGCTTGTCTGTGTATTTCCTTGAATACATTTTTGCAGCCAGATACTATCACTGGCAATCTTCAAACCTTAACCTGTCACAATTTTATATTAATAAAGAGTGTTATTCCATAATCTGTTAGTGTGAGTCCTTCACAGGTGCTAGCAGCCGCCAGCAGTGGGGAACATACTCGAACAAAGTGGAAGACCCGCTGAGAGATCTCCCTTATGGTGTTGGTGTGTGTTCCCGAATAAGTCAGTCAAACCACCCTCTGACCCAGCAGGACTGTTTGGTGAAGGGTCCCCATAACGGGATGCTGACAGACTGGTCGAGCACAAGGGTCTCAGCTTTCCTAGGGCACTGACAGACAAATCAAACACTAAGGGTGGAGAAAATCTCCCCACACTAAGGGTCAAGGAAATATCTCCTTTTCACATGAGAGGGAGACACCCTGATCCAATTGAAGTCAAGGGCAAAACATCATATTGACTTGGTAGAGGGTGTATTTGGCCTTATAAAGTAGGGAGCAGAGTAGAACAGAACCTCACTGTGTCTTACATTTCATGTGGGAACCTTTTAAGATGTAGCTCTGACATTATTCACACACCTTTTGTGCCTCCAATTTCTCCTCTCCATCCTGCTGCAGAGAAGGGAAAAGGGGGAGGGGGGAGGGAGCGTCAGCATGGATTTTCAGTTTGGAGGACTAAAAGTGAAGAATACTATTCCTAAGCCATGAGAATTATAAATAAACAATATTAAAGCTATCATTTTTATCTGTTGTCTAGACCAGGTTCAAAGTCTTTTGTGGCTTTGTTGTCCTTAGCTGGGGTCGCTTTCCTTCAAGTCTTCTAAAGAAGCAATAAAAAGATATTTACAGATTAGTAAATGAATCAAACCCAACTCCTAAATCTCAGCTTTTCTGGTAGCCTCTGAGCTGTGAGATGTCGACCACAGCTGAGACACAGAATTGTGTTCAGCTGATGCTCATGTTTACACGTGGAAAAGTGTTTTGCATTGGCCTTGCTTCTCTTCTGATTGATGCCTTAAGCCCCTAATGTTTTTTTAGTTTTCTAATATTTGTAAGCCTTATAAGTTTTATAAGTAGTAGAGGTAGATTTTAAAAGCAGCAGCCCTTGTCCCTCTACCCTGTAGCACCCTTTAGTTTACACATTCCTTAACCCTCTTACTCCATTCCATGCTCCCTATATCAGCCCTACCCCTGAATCTAGTAGAAATGTTTAGTCTCTTGTCAAGGCAAGGCCTGTTCTGTTTGGAGAATGCTTGTATCTTAGCCTAAACCGCAGAACAGAGTCAAGAACTAGGTGACTCTGTACCCTTTGTGCTCTGAGGATGATGAGAATGATGAAGAGGTGGTCCCAAAAGCCCACAGACCCAATTCCAGGGGGTGGGCCAGGGGGTGGACCAGAGCAAAGGCTACGGGGTGGAAACACTTGGGATTGGACAGATAGTATTATAAAATGTAGCATCTCAGGCACAGCCTGCGCACGTCGTGTAACATCTATTGCCTTGGCACAATTAAACCCTTTCCTTATCTCACCCTCAGTTAACTGCTTCCAAGTTTTTTCTTAGCACCAGCTGAGCAGGCATCAGATGAATGTAGAGGGTAGGAGCTGCCATCTCTCAAACATGCTCTGTCCCTATGGGCTGTGGACATCTATTTCAGAGGAGGTGCCTGGCTGAAGGCAAGCTGAGCCCCTGTCAAATGTATATAGTGACATAGATTGTGCCCCATGTGGGGCCCACGAGGAGTGTGGCTGTGTACCTGCAACAAGCCTCGTTCCTGAGCTAATGCACAGCAAGAGTGAGACTGGAGCAGTAATCTCCAAAGTCCATCGCTTCCATCACAGGAGCAGAACGGAAGGACAGAGACCCAGTAAGGGTAAATGGGCAAGTACAACTGTGAGTAAATAATTGATCAGATTAGGTACAGGATGGTGAAGCAGCCACCTAACTGTGTAACCTGCACTGCAGCAGTGCCCATGGTCAGAAACCCTGTGTACACAGAGAACAAAGTCCCTCTTGTCACACACAGGAAGCAAAGGTTGTTTTTTAGGGTCTTTTGAAGATCATCAGAGGTGATAATTTGCAGTTCACAATGCCTGATCACAGATTCCCTGAGAGACACATCTCCAGCTCCGGTACCTGCTCCACAATGGCAGCAGTCATAGCAGTTCTTTGAGCGGAGACAGGGTCTTAAACTAGATGGACTGTCTGTGAGGCAGACCCTAACCCTAACCCTTCTGATGAGGAGATGCCAGTTAGGAACTAATCATCTGCATAATACTATGTTTTCAGATCTGTGCATAGACCAGCACTTGAATCCACATGGTGGATCCCTCCCTAATATAAAAAAGGCTGTAGATGAACCAAAGCACAAATTGTGGGAAGCGATGAGATTGATTTGCAGGCCTTGCCGAGACCCTGGCTGAGCACAGAAGAATAGTTGCTGCATAAGCCATGGGAACAAGCAGAGTGCTGAACAGTCAAGGATGCGAGAGGTGCCGGTGTGCAGCGTGTGATCAGTGTGTGTTCAGCAGGTGTAGTGGCAGGATACAAGGGGGGAGTAGCAGAGACTGTGGAAAGCTGCCATAAGGAACTAGGGGGTGGAAACGTTATAAATAGTAACATTAGCATGGTATAAAAGGTAGCAACTGTAACAAATAAAGGTCTCAGTATCCTGATGAACTGAGTCCGTGCTTCAATACATCACAACAAATCAGCAGTAGAGAAAGAAAACAGAGCCAATCTCTGGCTCTACAGTCTCACCACATACCTCCCCACAGTTAAGGATGAACAGATCGCACTCTTACATTTTGGAGAATCTCAACTCTGGTCTTTGGTTTCAAGCTGTTAAGGCTCCGTCTCAGTTTAAAGAGACTGGAGTGTTTTGCTAAAGGAGGATGAGTTATGAGGTAGACCAAACTCCTCTCTCTCAGCAATTGTAAATCTGAAATTAAGAGGCTCCAATCGAGGAAGTATGTAAAAAGGAAGAAATAACAACCCTTTATTAAAGGATATATGTATATTGGCAAAAAACAGTAACAGAACACAAAAACAACTAAACAATAATCCTGTACCCAAAAGTCCCCTTCAAAAAGGAAACAGTTTGATACTTCTCTGTCCTCTAGCGCGATTCTAATCACAGTTGGCAGGAGTGCTGTTGGATCACTAGAGGTGCAGAGCCTGCAGTGCGCTGTGTTGGTCGGCAGGAGGTGCTGTTGGGCTCCAACTGTCGCCGTGTGGGGGCCCCAGATCTCAGGAGAAGCCGGAAAATGGAGATTTTTTCCCCCCCCCCACCAAGGAGGGGAAGAGGAACAGGGGAAAGAGGGGCGGTTTCCTTCCCACTAAACTCACGCTTTCTAGGGCTCGCTGTGATCAGGACCCCCCTTTTTCTTCGATGAGCACAAACTCTCCGATGAATTCTGAGCAGATTCGGGCTGGGGCAGGGCAGCACGCAGGCAAGCCGAGGCCGGAAAGCAGCCAGATGACCAGGTCGAGAGCAAAACGTCCTCTGAGCTTTTCCAACACACCTTGCTCCCATTAAGGCAAAAAGTGAAGTGTCTCACGTTTGTAAGGAGAGGAGGAGAAAAACTCCTCTCCCCTCCCTGCAGTTTTTGATGGGTCATTAGTCTGGAATGCAGGTCTGCCAGCTAGTTCTTTTGTATAGTCAATCATCCCTTCCCCCTCCCGGTTCCACATCCTTCTTTTACAGAGGGCAAGGGAAAGGAAAATTTCTGCTTGGATTTTTAGAACAAATAAACCTATGACGGGCTCTATTGCTTGCTGGACCATACTATCTTATTCTAAACACATAGTTTAGATTTAGGTTCAGAGGTAGATGCTTGGGATGTGAATCAGTTCCAGATACAACTCCTGCCAATATGTGTCAATATGTAAATTATGTCTCTAAGCATGCACTGTAGTCACAGGAATTAGTCAATGCAGCAGAATATAATCAATACAGTGAATAAAATCTAGGGACTTTTTAAGCTGACCAAACTTAGACATAGCTTTAGTATAGGTCCTCTCTGCTCTCTTGGGTCAAAAGTGCCTTGCCTTTCTTAATTTTCATATATTAGTTTGTCTTATTCAGCAGTAGTAATGTGTCTCTTCTGTTGCCTAAAAGACCCAGGGAGAAAAAAACTCCAGGGCAAATTAAGTAGGAGGTAAGATAAGGGAAGGTTTTAATGAAGGCTCTCAGGTTCTGGGAATACAAACCACGCGCGGCGCTCCCTGCAATGATGTCCATCCAATCCCTGTTCGTCCACCCCCCGGCCTTTGCCCCGTTCCGTCCCCTGACCCGCCCCTCGGGAATCGAGTCTGGGGGAGTTTTGGGATCCCCTCTTCGTCATCTTCATCTTCCTCAGAGCACGTACAGTCCTTGGAGGTTTTCCAAAGTTCTGGGTTTGAAGGTTGCTTTGCCTGGGTGATATCTTGTTGTCCAGGCCAGGGTGCAGATGTTTTTAAACAGAATGAAGGCCTACCTTGAAAAAGAGACTAAATATACTACTAGAATTTAGGGGGAATTGACATGGAATGGGGTAATAGGGTTGGATATGTGTAACTACTGTGCTAAAGGGTGAGGGATATAATAAATACAGCTACTTCTAAAATCTATAAAAATTAAAAAATCAAAAAACTCCAAGGCAACACTTCCAATACATTAGTGCTAAATAAACTTGTTATATCCCTCCAATCCACCAGACCCCAGGTTCAACCAACAAAGGCAGAGTATAGCCTGGACCCCTGGTAGGAAAGTAAAATGGCTCCCGTCCCCACTATGCACACCACATGGTCTCTCCAGGGGCAAAAGAAAAGATGACGGAGAGGCTCCCCTCTCCCCCTGGACCACGTGGCAGAAAGAACAAAGAAAAACAATGTGGCAAACAAGGTTCTGTGGTCGAAAGCCCTCCCTCCGACCAGGCAAACAATGGGGAAACAGGGGCAAAGCAAAAAAGAAACCTGGGAAGCTGTATCATTCTAATCAAGAATTGCTTGCTGTTAATGCCGACCCCCAGCAATGGCAACAGGGTGCAGACTCTTGGTGGGGGAGGGGGCAGCAACAGTAGCAGCAGCAACTGCAGTAATAACAGTCATGACTCGCAGACTCGCTCCGACTTCGGTGGCAGACGCTACAACTCCAGGAACAGTAACAGTGAAAGCAGCGGCTGCAGCAATGGTGGCGGCAAACAGGGAATGGAGAAGCTCCTTCGCTCTGAAAACGGCAGTGCCACAGCCAAGAGTTGCAAAATCCTTCAGCAGTGGCATGGCGGCCCGTCCTCTCTTGGCCGGCA
This sequence comes from Neopelma chrysocephalum, assembly GCF_003984885.1. Classification (NCBI taxonomy): domain Eukaryota; kingdom Metazoa; phylum Chordata; class Aves; order Passeriformes; family Pipridae; genus Neopelma; species Neopelma chrysocephalum. Next base: position 256,713 of record NW_020925557.1, read on the forward strand.
GTGGTGGCAGCAGCCGCAGCAGAGACTCGTGGAGTGGAGCTTGCGAAGAAACGGCAGCTGCTACCTCCCCTCAGGACCCCGGGAAAAAAATATGGTGGAATTTACCTTCTGCCTGCTGGCTTAAAAAGAGACTGTCCCCCAGAGATGACGTAGAGTGGGTAGAATACACAATTTAGTCACACCCACATAATCCCCGCCTCCTATTCCTGTAACTGGGACACCATCTTTGCCTCAGTCTTTACTGCTGAGGTTGGCCCTCAGGAATCCCAGACCTTGGAGGTAAGAAAGGAAGGCTGGAGAAAGGGAGACTTCCCCTTGGCCATAGAGAGTTGAGTTAGACAAGGACACATTGATAAAACATCTTGGTCAATAGTGATAGGTACAAATTATAAAACAACCAGGGATACAACAGCAACACATGGACAAAATTCCTGACATTAATATTGATCTACACTATGAAGTTAATTTCTCCATCGTAGTTCCTGTAGGAAAAGAGAAAGGGAAAATTCCCAGTCCTCAACCATTTTTTAAAAAGAAGGCACTATCCATTTGGTGTGGATACGATGTTCTTTATCATAATGGGTTTGTTACCCTCTCTGAGAGGGAAACGGAACTAGGATAGATCACCTGATGTATATTTTACCAATAAGATATTCCATACTATGTTACATCAGTTCAGAAATAAAAGACGGGAAGGAAGTAAGGGCTTTCTTCTCTTCCAGATAGCTGCGCGGTGGTGGACAGGCTGCTTCTTCAGGGGAGAAGAACGTTTGTTGTGAGGAAGCAATCTTTGTTGTTAGTTCTTCTCTGTGTGTATAGTGTTTATATTTTTTTTCCTCTCTGTGTACATATAAAGCCATTTTTCTTGGCAGTTTCGGTTTTGTAGTTTTTTCTTTTCCCCTTCTTGTCCCCCTTTCCTCCTCCCTTTTCACTCCAGAGGGAGGTTGGGCACAGGCCCAGTGAATACCTGGCATTCAGCCAAGGTAAACAATAACACCGGGTTTCATGACGATCATTTGCCCTTTGGAAAACCCATGGTCCTCAGTATCCCTGGGCATCCTCTTCTGCAACTTTTTTCTGCTCCACAGCAGCTGCTCCCTGCACTTCTGCTGTCTCTTCTACTATTGCCTTCTCTTCAATAGCTGACTTTGCCTACCCTTCTACAGCCTCTCCCTTTTCCACTGTCTTTGCTTCCTTGTGATACTCCTGTCACTCCTGTTGTTCTTCTCCTCATTCTCCTCACCCCCCACTACTTCCAATTCCTTTACTGGGTTAATCACTTTGTTTCTAAAAGTTTCATGGCCTGATTGAACCTCTTCCTTTCACATGCTAATTCCTTATCTGAGCAGCTAAGTCCCTTCCAGGGTATCCAATGTCTCTCTCAATATATCTTTCCACTCTGCAGCCTTACAAAGCTCAAAGTGCATTTGTCTGGTATGGTCCCTTTCCATATGCAGCAGAGATTGCAATTTTGCTCTCTCTTCTTGCTCTTTATCTAAACATTTTTGTATGAAGTCAACCAAATCTTGTAAATGTTTTTGTGAGGAGTCAACCAAAACTTGAAGAAATTTGTCTCTCTCATTTTTTTCTCTATCTGAATGTTTTAATAAGGAGTCATGAATCCTTTTATCCTTTTGTGCTACCATCAGCATGACACCCTCCACATATGAAGGTGAGGATGTGGCAAGCATGTGAGAACAAGCTGAGTTACTCTCCACCTGCATTTAGTTAATCAGAATCAAAAGGGAGGATTGACCTTGGCTAAGTGCTTTGAGAGAGAGAATGTTATGTCAAAGTGGAAAACCATTTTAACCAGCCTGCATGATAAGTGTGTTTTTCTCTCGTGGCTGAACACAGCCACCAAGTGATGCGAGTGTGAATGTGTGGGATCAAGGCACTGGTTTGGAACGATCTTGGGAATTCCAGTTAACTAAAAGAAAAACACCAGGTACTGTTTACTAGAGAATATGAATAAAAGAGGAACCCCGAAAAGGGTCGGTGGACAAGTCCCGAAATCGAACTCTGTGTGTGCATCCTCATTTTCTCCTTCAGCACCCATATTTGGTGACCGCGACGTGCAACCTGCATTACGGGACACTCTTTCAGCTCCCTTGACTTGACAGAGGTGGTAAGTGCTGGCATTCATCCCGTTAGAATGGGACAGCAGAGCCTGCAGGACAGGAATCTGCAGAGTCGTGTAGTAACAATGGGGCAGGGAATTTCCCAAGAACACAGGCTTTACCTAAAGGTCTTGCAACAGGTCTTAAATGCAGCAGGACATAAGGTTACGGATAAGCAATTGGGGGATTTTCGTCAGTCAAGGAACATTATGACTGATTTCCTAATGATGATCGGTAAATGTTTGCAAGCCCGAAAAAACCCGGTGCTGCTATTTCTGAATCTGCTTTCCTTGCTTATGCATGCTTTACAACCTTTGAAAGTAACAGAACCTGATATAGGAATATTGGACCTGCCCGCTCCGTTAGATTTGTCGAACAATCCCTCTCAGGGAGCAGACAATGTATTACCTGCCACTTCTGTCGGTTCCGCTGATAAACCTAACTTATATTCCCCACCGACGGGAGCTTTGTCTTCTGCCACTCATCATGCTAATCTCCCTCTGACCGGGGGTTCTGTCTTCTTCCTTTAATCCTGGTACTCTCCCCCATATGGGGGGGTCCCTCTCCTACCTTTTATCATGGTAATTTCCCCCCAGTGGGGTCCTCCCTAATCCTAAGGCTTGTTGTGAACCACAATTGCCATCGCCCCCCCAGTCCTTTTCTGCAGTATAATGGGGAAGCCACGTCGGCAGGCACTAGGACCACTGCAATGGAAAGATGCAGAGCTAAGGCTTTGGAAGCTGGTGATCTTTCCTTTTTAGCTTTCCCTGTTGCATATCACCCAAATCAGCCACCTCAGCATGAGGGGCTTCCGTACAAGGCTTTCTCGGAATTAAGGCGGTCTGTGCAGGAAAACGGGGTGCAAGGGACATTTACAATAGGTTTAGTTGAAGGTATTTCATCTATTTATATTATGATGCCCTGGGACTGGCAGACGCTGGCTAAGATTGTTCTTAGTGCCACACAATATGCAGTCTGGAAGTTAGAATACATGGAGTTGGCTACTGTGCAGGCAATGGAGAATCTTAACAACAGGATTGCCATTGGGCCTGACATATTGCTTGGTACCGGACAATATGTTAACGAAAGTGTCCAAGCCAGACTAGACAGGCAGGTCTTTACCCAAGCCTCACATATATCTTTGTGGGCTTGGAGACGAGTTCTTGAAGCAGGGACTAAGTCAACTTCATTTGCAACTACATGGCAGGGACCCCAGGAGTCGTATGTGTCGTTCGTTGATTGCAAAATGCCATACTGCAGCAGATAGATAACACCAAAGCCGCGAACACATTACTACTTCAGTTGGCATACAAAAATGCTAACGCTGATTGCCAGGCAGTTTTGGCACCGATTAAGGGGAAAGCGACTGACATGGGGGTATTTATTGAGGCATGTCAGCGTGTTGGCACGGAGACACACTGTGCTAATTCGTTAGTGATGGCTCTGTCTACCTTGCATTTACATAGCCCCTCCACGAAATGCTTTAATTGAGTGGAGGAAGGATACATTAGTATGCATTGCCCACAAAAGAAAAATCAGGAGAGGGGGGAAAAAACCTTTGAAGCCATGCCCTCAGTGCTACAAAGGCTATCACTGGATTAATCAGTGTAAATCTCAGTTCAACTCTATTGGTAACCTGCTGTCTGGAAACTCCAAGAGGGGCGCAAAGCCCCGCGCCTGGCAAATCTACAGGGTTCCTCTCCAAACATGGGAAAGGAAGACACCAGATGCCGCGTCACTGATTTATCAGCAGCAACCTCAGGCAGCGCCAGATTGGACCTGGTCATTGCCTCAGAAGTAACTCTTAATAATCCTATGGAGGTTGTTTTAGTAGGCACCGATGTATGGGGACCCTTACCCCAAGGCATGGCAGGATTAATTATTGGCAGATCCAGCATATCAAAACAAGGTGTTTTAGTGTTGCCTGGTCTTGTTGATTCAGACTATCAAAGGGAGGTGAAAATAATGCTCACTATCTTGTCTGGCTTTTCTGTACTCAGTAAAGGGCAGTGAGTAGCTCAATTGTTATTGATGCCCTTCTGGGTCCCTAATAGCAACACACAAGAATGAGGAGAGGGTGGATTTGGTAGCACCGATCTTCAAATAAACTGGGCGGTAGAAATAATGAGACAGCAGCTAATGCTAACTTTGTGCGTAAAGGATAGGGATATAACAGGATTGCTTGACACAGGGGCAGATGTCTCCATAATTTCGGCTTGAGTCTGGCCTGCGGCTTGGCCGCTGAAGGATACACAACATATGATTTCGGGAATCGGGGGTATTGAGATACCTAAGCAGAACATGCATGTTTTACAAGTACGCAGTCCAGGACAGATGACCTGGTTTCAGCCTTTCGTTTTGAACACTCCAATCTCTCTGTGGGGACGAGATTTGCTGGAGCAGTGGAATTGTGATAGTTTTCACCCTAGGCCTTCCTGGAGACCAGTTTGTAACCAGGAAGGAACTAGGAAAGTGACAAAGGAAGTATTCCATGCTATTCCTTTACGTAATCTGAGGTATAAATAAAGCTGATCGGAGAGAGCTCGCTCTCTTCCTTTCCGGGAAGGTTCGAGAACAGTGGGTCCCTGTCTCGGTCTGGCTTATCTGGAGCTGAGGCCTACAATGACTGCTGTTGTCTGCCACGCATGAGGGGAGAGTGCTGGGCCGCGTCCAGCCGTCCTGCTTCTCTCAAGGGAAGTGGTGAGATTTTGCCAGTTCTTTATTTTACTCGTTACCGGGTTTTTAGATTGTGTATACCTGGTTTGTTTCAGTCCCTTTTCATCCTATTTTGTCCTTTTTCCCTTCTCCCTTCCCCTCTTCCCTTTTAGGAAGCTATTTAGGGTTTCTGGGGTTATAGGTATATATTTTTTTCACTGTATATATCTGTTTTATATGTAAAATATATTTTTTGCTATAGCTTTGGCTGTTTGGTTTTTTTTTCCTTCCCTTTCTGGGAAGTAGACCCTGTTGTCGAGTTTTGGAGACTTGGTGGGAAGCCAGCTCCAAACTTGCACAGGAATGTACAGCTTGTAATTCAGCCTTCAAATTTATGCTAATGGCCACTGAAAAACCTCCCCTGATCAAACTGACATGTTTAACTGATAAGCTGGTTTGGGTCGATCAGTGGCCCCTGAAAGGGGAGAAACTCATCCAGGTACATAAATTCGTACAACAGCAACTGGATGCGGTGCACATAATTCCATCTATCAGTCCTTGGAATACTCCCATTTTTGTGATATCGAAAAAGAATGGGAAATGGCAGCCGTTACATGATCTCAGAGCTGTCAATGCTATACTGCAGCCTATGGGACCGTTACAACCAGGGGTTCCTGTGCCAACCCTGTTGCCCAGGGACTGGGTTCTCACTATCATTGATCTTAAAGATTGCTTCTTCACAATCCTGTTACATCCCAAGGACAGTGCTCATTTTGCCTTCTCTTTGCCTGTGATTAATAATGCAATGCCCATGCAATGATATCAATGGGTAGTGTTGCCACAGGGTGTGGGAAACCAAACAGGTGTTCAGGCTAGGGAGCCTGAAGCAGCTGCCCAGCAAGAGGCCTCAGAGATAATGCTGGAATCCATCAAGTGGCCTTGGGAAACCTGTGAAAGTGAGTAAAGAAGCTGCTAACTCCAACGGAAGGATACCTGTGATAAACACCTGCAACCAAAGTTAAAAATAAGAAAGAAGAGACTGTTTAAGTTAACACCACTTAAGAAATATATACCGATTTATATTTAGCAATAATTGTGTGTTGTTAAAAAGTTTGAGTTGAGTGTATAAGTTTGAAAACCGTGAGTAACAGTGTGTAAAATAGATCCATGCATGCCTCCTTCCCAGTAGCCTGAAAATTCTTGTGCTAGGTGTGATAAAAATGCCTTAATGTAAACATTGCATGCCATTCCACCACTTTCCGGGTGATGAAGAGGACTGCAGAATAAAGTCTCTATTTTAGTGATACAGTCAGGTTGTCTTATTTAACAGCCAGAGATGGTTTAAAAGGTGTAGAACTGTGTCAGAAAGATTTTAGGCATTGGCAACAGGGTATGATGAATAGTCCTATAATGTGCCAGGCTGTTATAGGTTTGAAAAGAGATGTTGAAATTTTTTCCCAATATGAATCACACACTCCCCTCCATCACCCCTCCATCTGTTTTTTCTGGGGTGAGGGGAGGCTGGAAGAGGGAAGGAGCAGGGCCACGTGCAGAGCAGCACGGGAGTGGGGGGAGGTTTCTCTTTAAAACCAGTCAGTGCCAGGCTTCGGACCCCCCTTTGTCTGTAGGACTTGCTGTCCACTGACCAACAGAGAGGCAACCACCCTTGGTTTAGGCCTCCACCCCTCTTTTCCCATGAGTTTTTTTTCCCTCCCCCCTTCCCTGACAGACACCACGAGGTATTACACCCTGAACCATGGGGTTGCCTTATCAGAGCATCTTCTTGCAGCTGCCTGACCCAAGGATCATAGCTCTGGGACTGGTGGGAAAAAAATCCCAGAACCAAACCCCTTTCATTGTTGGCCGTGGAGCCACCAACGCTCATGTGGCTGTGAGCAGTTGTTGAGCCACCGGGAACAGCCCCCCCTCCATCCCCCTGATTTGCCACGGGGTCCCCCCACCTGGGGAATTAGGACCTTGTTTTTTGAAAGTTTTGGTTGCACCATTTTTGTTTATTCAGTTTTGTTAATAAAGAGCTGTTATTTTCCTTCTCCACACCTTTCACCTGAAGCCTCTTAATTTCAAAGTTGTAATAACGTGGAGGGAGGAGGTTGGTTCTTCTTTTCTGCCCCCCCAATGGACATTTGTGTCTTGTTAAACAAAGACATTTTAACTGGCACACAACGTGCGGCTTGACCAGAGGAAAGGTGGAAAAGGAATAACCCCTCTTGTGTAATTTACCTGTGTATTGCATATAGAGACACCATTAGGCATCATGTGGTCCCATATGGCCGTGTATATGGTTTTACCATTTATAGATCACTGCTTAAAGATGGACACCATGGCTGCAATAGTTGTGGTCGCTATCAAGTTTGTAAATTGGTACCAGTGGCTGAAAAATTCTGGTCCTGTAGTTCTCTTTTGGAATATATATACATAACTGCATTACTATCACCACCCAGGTTCCTATTCTTGGGGTTTCACTGATAATAGTACCTGTTTTGGGGGAGGAACGCAGGCAAATGCTTTTTCCCAACCCTTCACCCACTTCTCATATGGCCCTATCACAGTAGCTTCTGAAGGGTTGAATTTTCCCCTGGATGTTAAAGATATTCTATTTTTGATGATGTTTTTGCTGTGTTTGTTCACTGAGGTCTACCCAGCATTTAGAGACAGGGTGAGGTTGTCTTTGGTAACTGCCCCAAGACCTACCCCAGACACTTGGGACTCTACCCAGGAACCTTCCCAACAGCCTGCCACGGTCCAACCACCTGCCACGGTCCAACCACCTGCCACAGTCCAACAGCCTGCCCTAGACATAAATCACCCTGATTGGATGGGAGCATGGGAGGAGATAGGTCAGGTGCTGAAGGAATATTCTACCCCAATTGTTTGGAAGCTTTCCCCTGACGAACCACAGATCCCCTGTAAGGTTGCTGAGTGCCTACAGAGGATCTGAAACCAACTACATCCCAACAGAGAAGGAGATCCTAGCAGCTTATGAGGGAGCACAAGCTGCCTCAAAGGTTCATCATCTGCCAAGGACATTTGAAGGAGAAACTGAAGAGGAGGGGAGGAAGTAATGACCTCCGACTCAATTAGGAAAGACCCCCGAAGCATACTGCACATGTGGAAGGAAATTCCAAAGTTCTCATGCATATGCTGAAGGGATGCACTTGCATAACCAAGGGGGTGGGACTGAGAATCTCTGGCATCTGCCTAGGCAGACGTACTCAGTTGATTGTATAAAAGCAGACAGTTGACTTTCTGGGGAAGCTTGCTCCACACAAAGGACTAAGTTGTCTTTAGCAGGGATGCCTGCTACATGTGAGCCTGCTAACCCTCCGAAAAACACAGCCGCTGCAGAGGATTTTATGGCATTCGGAGTTGCTAAGATAACCTCATGAATGACACCTGAGTGAGTAGGGTGTCATATTTCCTCATTGGTTTCTCTTTCTCTCGGGTTCCCGTTTACTTCAGCCACTTCTTTGTAATAAATATCAGTTTTGTTGAGCTTTCAATGGTGTCATGGCTTCAGATTTCAGTATGATCGGAATCCTCCCTGATACACTTGGCTCTCCAGCTCTCGGATCATTTTATGGATGGGGATCACAGCGTCTCGGTTTGTTCGGTACTGTTGTCTATGCACTATTGTAGTGGTCGTTGGCACTTGTTGATCTTTGACTTGTAACAATCCCACAATGGGAGGATCTTCTGAGAGGCCAGGCAGGGTAGATAATTGTCTAAATTTCTCTGTAGCCACTGTGGCTACACCAAAAGCCCATCGATACCCCTTTGGGTCTTTGAAATATCCTCTCCTGAGGTAGTCAATGCCAAGGACGCAAGGGGCTTCTGGACCAGTCACAATGGGGTGCTTTTCTCATTTGTCTCCCATTAAACTCACTTCAGCCTCTGGCACTGATAATTCTTGATGTCCCCCTGTCACTCCAGAAATCCAAATGGGCTCGGTGCTTTTATGCCCTGATGGCATCAAGGTGCATTGTGTACCAGTGTCTACTAAACCTTTGTATCTCTGTGGATCCGATGTGCCAGGCCATCGAACCCACACAGTCCAGTAAACCCTATCATCTCTTTCCTTCTCCTGGCCAAAGGCAGGGCCTCTCTATTGTTCTTGGTCAGAGTATTCACTGTCTGATCCTTGCATTGCCCAGCTAAAGGTCTCCTCACCGGGATCACAAGAATTGTCCTCAGTCTTTCTGCATCTCAAAGGTCGCTGATCTCTTTCCAGGGCCTCTGCATCAACTACGTGGATGGCCTTCTTACTAGGTTTTTTCCCTCTTAATTCTCATACCCGGGCTTCAAGTTTATAGGTAGGTTCACCATCCCACTTCTTTGTGTCTTCCCCTTGGTCACGCAGAAAGAACCATAGCTCACTGCGTGGCCTGCTCTTGGGGTTTCCTTTCCTCCTGAGTGGGGCAGGAGGAGACCGAGACCGCTTTCTTAGGCTGTTTTTGCAACAGTTCTCACATTCGGGGCATTCATAAGCCCTCTCCATCCTCTCCCTAGTGTGGGTGCGTTGGTGTCGGAGATCGGAGCTGTCTCTGAAATCTAACTTGCTAGCCCAGGAGAGTGAGGAGGCTTCCACACCTTCTGCTATACTCTGTATCCAGATACACATTGTATCCACATTTGGTTCAGTCATCCTTGGATGATATAGTGTTATCAGACAATTAACATATGATGCAGGGGCACCTTGAATTACTTTTCTCCACATGGCCAGCGTGCAAGGAACACGCTCTGGATTTTGGTAGTGGGGGTCACATGGGTCACCGTAAATCATTTCCAGCATGGCCAATTCCCGCAGGTACTGGACGCCTTCCTCTGCAGTAGTCCATCTTCTTGTAGAGCTCATTAGATCTTCTTTAAATGGGTACCTTTCTCTCACAGCAGAGAGGATCCGGAGCCAAAGACTGCTAATAAATCTCTCTTTTCCAATTTCCTGTTCAATTTCACAATCTCGGGCAATAGATCCTAGTTGCCGTGCTTCATGACCTTCTAACAGGTGACTACCAGCCCTGTCATCCCAACATCGGAGCATCCAGGTAAGAATTCGTTCACGAGGCTGGTGGCTGTAATCTCTCCGCAGTTCCTGAAGTTCTGATGGGGTCAGGGACTGGGTAACTTTGCTTTCCTGTCTAGTTTCCTCTCTGCTTCTCTCATGTGGAAGTGGAGGTGGAAATGCTCCCGCTCCCTCTAATGGATCACAGGCTGTTTGTCCTGCCTCCTCTTCTTCTCTTGGAGGCGTGGACAGGGTAGATACTTCTCCTTCTTCTTCCCTTACTAATCATGGAGGTAGGCCTGTAGGTCCTGCAGAGTTCCTTATCCATGTCTTCTTTTTCACTACAGGGGCAATAGTGACTTCAGATGTCATGGTTTGGGTCCCTGTCTCAGTCATAGTCTTTTTAGAATATTGAACAGCAGCTCGGTAGGCACAGGCCAGGCCCCAGTACAGGGTGAGAAGTTGCCTAAATTCATCCACATCCCTTGCCACCCAGGAACTGGCCCCTTTAGAGAACATCTCAGGAAATTCTCTCTCAAAGTTGGTTTTGTCCTGGCACAAGGCAACAAAAACAACACTACCTTCCCCACTCCCCATAATGTTTTAAGAGCATTGGTTAAAAGCAGTAATAGAGACAAACAACTTAAGTACGGATTAGTAAGGATCGCGGGTGCTTTCATTACCATGCCTTCTATGTCAAAATCAAGAAGACAAAAAAGGTTGATTTCTTTCCCTTCTGTGTTTTTTAAGGGGTAAGTTCCACACCCTATCAGAACTGTTAGTAAAATTACAGGTATCCCACAAGAACTGGGCGAATTGCCATGTTTTTGCTATATGTTCTCGACTTAGTATAAACAGATAAGTGAGGCAGTTGTCTTATAAACAATCCTTCTTGGCAGTTTTCCTGGCCAACGCACCAAAATTGTTGTCGTTTACTTTGGCTGAACACCAGGTATCCACTGGGCCTGCGCCCACATCTCTGCGGAGGAAGGGGGGGGGGAGGAGAGAGGGAAGGGAGAAAAAAAACTACGAGAAATCGAAATCGCTAAGAAAGATTATTTATATTACACAAAGATAGGCACTATAGGCAGTATGTATACAAAAAAGAGCTAAGAAAAAAAAGGTACTTCCCAAACAACCGATGCTTTCTTCCTGAAACCGCCTTGCTTGGCAACCGGAAAAGAAGAGAGTGATCTCTTTCTTCCTGACTGTTTAAATAGCTGGGCTGACGTAACATGGCATGGAATATCCTGTTCCTCCCAGGAAAAGGAAGTGCTATTTGACTACCCAAACCTATTACAAGTTTCAAAAACTTTCCAGCCTAAATACTTCCATGGAGCTTCTCTTTATACCTTTTCCGGTGCTATCTGTAAGCCATAAAGTTGCAGGGACTGTTGTACCACCATAAAAATTTGCTCAACCATCACTGAATTAACTGCTGCTATTAAGATACCGTCCATATAGTGCCAACGATGCCAGATTCTGGTTGGCTTGGATCCAGCTGTAATTTATCTGCCTTTCAAGAAAGATGTTTTTCATGGTTTACTTTTGCAATCTTTATCTTTGCAGATTGCCTTTGCTGACTTTTTAGGAGAAATCGTCTTTCAACTGCCGAGACACAGGTTTCTACAGTCGTTATCTGAATTACCCTTTCAACCACAAGATCTCTGTTCCAGGACTCCAATAGCTAATGCCATCACTGCTTTTATTGGCAGTTCGGGCAAGATGGGAAAGGGTGCTGTTGTATGGAAGCCTGATAATCACTCTCCCTGGCAATCAGCAGTGATTACGGTTTCTGTATCAACACAGATTGTTGAGCTTTCAGTGGCTATAAAATCATTTGAGTTATTCAGTGACCAAGCTTTAAAAATTGTTTGTGACTCTCAATATGGCATAGGTATCATAGGTATCATTGTTTGTCATATTCGTTCTCATACCAACTTGCCAGGACCAATCGTAGAAGGTAATTCGGTGGCAGATAAGTTAACCATGCTGTTACGACCCGTCCCAGGAAAAGGGGAGAGGGGGTAACTCAGGTTTTTATCAATAATTCCCTTGGGGTGGATTAGAGTGAAACGATACTGAATAATCGGTGTCTGAAAACATATATTGGTAAGGTTTATTTCAACAATTTTGTATCAAGAGGCATGGTAGCATTTTGGGTGTTGTCATCTATATCATTTGTAGCAATATGGCATAGGGATAACTTCGGGGTGGGAAAATGCATAAGGGAGAGAAAGGAAAGACAGGATAAGGGTAAGGGAGAGTAAGGGAAAGAAAATATGAGAGTGGAAAGATGCATATAGTCACTGCCCACGGGGTCCAGCGATGACATTTTGTAGTTGCCGCTTCCATGTCTGTCAGTTGAAGTGGTGACCTTCATCTGCTGGGGGTGAAGGAGGGAAGCCCTCACACTCCACGAAGTTATGAGTTATTATATCCATGATTAGTGTCACGGGCCATGTCTCGAGCCTCCAACCTCTCCCTGGGCCTACGCAGAGTTTTTGAGTCCAGTCTGGTTCCCGCCTTTCAAGATTGGTAGAGGGGGGGATGGGCCCAAATGCCCATCAGAGGTGTAAGGCAAAAATCAAAAGCCTGCAAGCTCAGCTCTTCACTGGAGGGAGGGGCAGGCCCAACTGTCCATCCGAGGTATAATGCAAAAGTCAAAAACCTGCAAACTCCTGGAATGCATAAATCATTAACCATTTCCATCTCTGACACATGCCAGCTATGGTACCGAATCTTTTTGAACAGGCGCGTCTGTCTCATTCCTTTTATCATCAAAATGCCTTGTCTTTACAGAAATCTTTTCATTTAACAAGAACACAGGCACGGGATATCCTTCGTGGGTGCCTGGATTGTCAGATATTTGCCGCATTACCCACGGCAGGAGGAGTTAATCCACGAGGTCTTTCAAGCAACAAACTGTGGCAAACTTATGTTACACATGTGCCCTCCTTTGGGACCCTTAAATACTTACATGTTACAGTTGACACTTTTTCTGGTTACATTCATGCATCTGCTAGAACAGGTGAAAAAGCTAAAGACACTTGAAGCCACTGGCTCGCTGCTTTTGCAGTCATGGGTGTGCCAAAATCTATCAAAACACACAATGGGTCTGCCTACACGGCTGCTTCAATGCTGCATTTTTTGCAGGACTGGGGAGTCACGGACGTTACTGGTCTCCCTCATGTTCCCATGGGCCAAACTATTGTGGAACGTACTCATCACACTCTGAAAGCGATGCTAGGAAAATAAAAAAGGGGGGAAACCCTAACCTCAGTGCGTGATCGGGTACAAAAAACCCTGTATGTTTTAAATTTTTTGAATATGCAGGACAATATCTCTCCAACTACTGCAGTACAGCGACATTTTTCAGCAAAACCCTTTTCAGCATCTAAACCAAAGGTCTGGTATAAAGATCCTGAGACACATCAGTGGGAAGGACCTGTTGAGCTAATTACTTGGAGAAGAGGGTACGCATGTGTCCTTCTTCCTGCAGGACCTATGTGGTTGCCAGCTAAATATATACAGCCTTATCACGAGCTGGAACGACGAACTGCAGAATCCACTTCCAGAAATCCAGGGCCTGCAGGTGATACCTTGGAACAACAGAGCCAGGAAGAGAGAACAGATGACCAGTGACACCAGCATTATCTGGGATTGACTCGAACTTCTAGATGAGCAAGTATAATGTATCATGACAACAGTGGGTGCAGTATAAACCCCTGGCAACATCCTTTTAGCTTATTTGACCTTGATATTTTCTGCATCTAAGGTCTGTTTTGCTTAGTTATTCTGTATCATATCAGCAGTAGTTACTTTAGTTACTGCCTCTGTTGCAGTCACCTTATTAATGAGAATCTGTGTAGATTACACTGCCTCTAATAACATCTTGCAAGAGTCATGAATTTAGGCAAGTTAATTAATGGTTTGTTTAGATGCCTTAGAATCTGCTATCATGTGGTTAGATGATAGATGACATGCCTTGTAAACTAGAAGTAAATCGTGGTGTGAATTGTAGTAATCTTTGCTAAGTTTTGCAGTGCCTACATCAAATTTCCCATTGAGCGTAATCATCGAGTGCCAAGTGATAGCTGTCTTCCTCCGTCGTGCTGAATACAGAAAGGGGGGAGATGTAGCAGTCAAGTGTGAAAAAGGCCTGAAGAATGTTCAGATGACCTTGTGTTGTTTTCTTTAAGCCATGATTTACTTCCCAGGGAGAGCTGAACTCTCCTGTTTGTGATTCACCATGCGGGCATGTGAAGAGGGGTAACTTGAAACTCCAAGATCTGTGTGTGTGGTGTGCATGATGGGCCGGCCTGAGAGAGTGATGGATGTGTGACTTGCAGCTGTGTTCTGTCTTAATTTGCTTAACCACTCCCAGCTGAAAGTGAATGAGATAAAACCCCTGGATCATGGGCAATAAGGCGATTTCTGTCCATCAAGTCAGGAGTCCGTGATTCATTCCATCATAGGTATTCTTATTTTTTCTTTTTAAATTCCATTTAGATCTAGCTTAATACAGAGCTCATGTTCTCAAAATGTATTTTTACACACTACAGACTTTAGTGTACCATGAAAAACCGTGACTCTGATAGCTAAAAATAACTCTTGAACACAGTGGTGTGCAGCATTGTATACAGTACTGTATTGAGTTTGTGTGGCAAGGTTTTGGTAGTGGAGGGGGCTGCAGGGGTGACCTCTATGAGCAGCTGCCAGAAATTTCCCCCATGTCCAGCAGAGCCAATGCCAGCCAGCTCCAGGAAGGACCCACCGCTGGCCAAGGCCGAGCCAATCAGTGATGGTAGTAATGCCTCTGGGATAACATATTTAAGAAAGGGAAAAAAAGGCTGCAGAACAGCTGTGCTGCTTGGGAGGAGGAGTTAGAGAAATTGGAAGTGAAATTGAACACAGGAAGAAGGGAAGGGTGAGGGGAAGGTGTTCCAACCCACTTAGGTACAGAGAGGCGAAGTGTGCCTCTATCTGTAAATCCGGGAAGGAATTTTAAGTTCGAATATACCCGAAAGTGAGATTAAGACACAAATGAGGTCAAATGTTGGTATCCAAACAATAATTCAACTTTATTAACTATAGGAAAAAGGCAGAGAGAGAAAGAAGGAAAAATAGAGAAAAGTGGGAAAAGCTAAGAATAATTATTAGAAGCACAGCGTTACCGCCACCATGAAACTAAACGGTGGATCTTGTCCTTGGTGATGGAGTGAGTCTCTGTTATGTCGTTCTCCAGTCTTTTGTCTCTGCAGTGTGAGTGGAGTTCCCGCAGCATGTGTCAGTCCTGCAGTGAGTCCTGGGTCCAGCTGGACTGGTCACGGTGTTGCGCGGGCAGTGCAGGGGTGCGGTTCGTGTGCAGGCAGAGGTGTGTGTGTCCTTGCGGCATGTGATGGGCAGTGAGTGTGTGTGTGTGGGCAGGGTTTCCTGCCTTAGCATGGCACAGCTTCTTCCTAATATTGAAGCCAGGCAAGGCCCAGAAAGCAAATGTAATATAGCAACACGAAAGGTAAAGAG